>NW_025964235.1:452500-687825 GCF_023055435.1 Haliotis rufescens | reverse complement strand
ATAATGAGTTTCTGATTTTGAATTTTTCAGAAACTTATATACTCACCGACAAAAGAAACGTGAATACCATACATGTCAGTTGATATATGAACAATTACTCATATTCAAGAGATATTAGATTGGTTTCATGCACAAACGAATATACTGGTATGTTTAGTGAACCGACACTCATGAATGCATCACATGTGACATCATAGATCCATGACTCGAGATGCACCATTTGTCTCGTGCAGGATTAGTGTGTAAAGTAAGGTAATAATGTGCAGCATAGCGGGAAAAGAATAAAGACCCTCTGTGGTCACACTTGACTGATTGTTAGTTTTGTCATTAATTGGTACACATTGGAAACATCTCTTAACGTACATACTTCTCTATGTTTCTATGGTTCGTGTTTCTTTTGGCGGTGAGTACACATGTACTTGGTCCTGTAGTCATAGACAAAGAATCCATGTCTACGTTAATCCCTCCAACATTTCTAAGGCGGTCAAATTTATTTTTTACACCATGTTTATTTAATGGGATCAATCATCCAATAACAAAACACCAGGGTTTAAAGAGGTAAAGTGTAAACTTGTCTCTAAGTCATGTAAACATTTACTTTCACTGGTCAGGTGAGCAATTCAGAGATTTACTGGATCTGCAACTGGAAGGAGTCTGAGGCTGTCATGTCACAACGTCCAAGATCAGATTGTAATTGTTTGATGACAGTTTTCACATCTTTTGAATGAATGAGGCAGTGAGGGGGCGAGGGGGGGAGGGAGGTGGTGAGGGGACGAGGGAGGGGGCGAGGCGGTGAGGGAGAGAGGCGGTGAGGGGGTGAGGGAGGGAGTCGGTGAGGGGGCAAGGGAGGGAGGCAGTGAGGGGAGGTGACAGAGGGGCGAGGGGAGGTTGACTGTGGGGTGAGGGAGGGAGGTAGGTAGGGGGCGAGACAGGGAGGCGGTGAGGGGAGGTGACAGAGGGGCGAAGGAGGGAGGTGGTGAGGGGAGGTGACAGAGGGGCGAGGGGAGGTTGACCGTGGGGTGAGGGAGGTAGGTAGGTAGGTAGGGGGCCAGGGAGGGAGGCAGTGAGGGGAGGTGACAGAGGGGCGAGGGAGGGAGGCGGTGAGGGGAGGTGACAGAGGGGCGAGGGGAGGTTGACCGTGGGGTGAGGGAGGTAGGTAGGTAGGTAGGGGGCCAGGGAGGGAGGCAGTGAGGGGAGGTGACAGACGGGCGAGGGAGGGAGGCGGTGAGGGGAGGTGACAGAGGGGCGAGGGGAGGTTGACTGTGGGGCGAGGGAAGGAGAGAAGGTGGGTCGTGGAGATCTGGGTTAAATTGCAACCCATGCTTGTTGTAAGAGGCGACAAACGGCATAGGGTGGACTGACTTGCTGACTCTGTTGATGCATGTCATGTCCCAATTGTGTAGATCAATGCTCATGATGTCAATCACTGGATAGTCTGGCCTTGAATATTTACAGACTGCCATAGCTGGAATATTGCTGAGTGCAGTGATAAACAACAAACAAACAAAACATTATGTAGATGGCAAGACTCTCACAGACAGTTATTACAGAAGAAAATTATTTTCTAACCCTGCTTATGATGTAACTTTACTGAAAAAGGCGAGGTGTGGTCTTCTCGCCTCAGACGTTTTACTTCGAAGATCACAATGAATCAACCAACTGATGATCAATTAATGGTAGAGAAAACCTTTATTCATCTTTCCATTTCATTATCATGATTAATATGAATAACCAGATGCCATCCATGAAATATTGAGACGAACAACAGAACCCTTCTCATGAGACTATATCGAGTAATCATCACAGGATCAATCTGCAGACATCCAGACTGATGCCTTCTTCCAGTGCAGACTGGACACAAAGAGATTAGTCCTTGAAACACAATGTGACTTGGAGACCATGTGAGGTGTTTACTTGCACAAGCGGGTAGGGCTGGCAAAAATATTGTTAATCAGAACTATCGTCGATGGGAAGAAATATTAACGATTATCGATATGAAAATTGTGTCATCGATAATATCTTATATGAACTATTGTGATAAAATAAATTTTAGATTTACCAAAACAGACTTGTTATTGTCAATAATGGCAATTGCTGAAGATGGAAAGTAACTGTTTTTGTTCCATATAAAATGTCCACAAAGTAATCCCTCCATAAATGTACTATGGCTCTATTCTGGTGAACAAAACCTTCCAAATGGCAGCTGGTTTCCTTGGGGGAATTAGTCAGCAAAGAGCCGGAGTCACTGGAGACTAATCACAATTTTATTTACAAGAACAATTAACAATGAACAGTATCTTAACTATAGCTGAGGGTGCCACAGAGAGTCGGAACAACCCTCTGCATGCTCTGGGCTGTGGGAGAGAGATCTGCTTGGTTAGAGCGACAATAAGCATTTTGATTCTGTATGTGTTTAACAAAACTTAGACCAATAAAAAAGGATGGTGGATACACGATGGGGTGTGCCTTATGGTTAATGAATGGCTAGACAGAGGTGAATACTTAATCCTGTTAATCTTGTTGGACTGGCACTAATCTTTTGACATATTTACTGGGTGCTTAGAAAGAGATTATGGTGTCACTGTTGACGAGCTTGTATGGGGGCTAATCCTTAATGAGTCTAAATTGAAGTAATTGCTGAATGTTATTCTAATATAGGTGATGACAGACTTACTTAAATAAAATAGTTCAAGGTAATCTATAAGACTATGTAGACATATCTTATGTCTTATTGGATATTATGTCTGGGAGATGGGATCTTGATACCTTAGGCTAGTATTTATCTGAAAGCTTTAAATCTATTAAACTACGTAGACATAACCTTTGTCTTATTGAACAGTATGTCTAGGAGATGTGTTCTCATTACCTTAGGCTAGCATCTATCTAAAAAACTATGACTGAAACTCATATTTTGTATATGCATTTTACCTGATGATATGTATTACCTGCTAAACTATAATTATATGAAACGTTGTATAAATGTTACACCATGATAACTTATAAAAGCACTTGTTGTGGATCTTATTATTATAGGAGAACTTAGTGTAAATGTTACACCATGATAACTTATAAAAGCACTTGTTGTGGTTCTAATTATTATAGGAGAACTTAGTGTAAATGTTACACCATGGTAACTTATAAAAGCACTTGTTGTGGATCTAATTATTATAGGAGAACTTAGTGTAAATGTTATATCATGATACATGAGTCACTGCTCACAAGTGGTGTAAAATGTGGATTTCTTTCGGAATTGTTTTTGCTTGAAGTTAATTTTTGATAATTGATTGATATTTAGTTAACAATTATCGATCTCTATGATCTGTATTGATAGCTAACCCTACAAGCGGGTGACCAAATCAGGATATCTGGGCCCTGCTCCACAAGGCCATCTTAGCGCTAAGACTAACGTAAAGTCCATGTTAAAGTATGGGAGTTACGATCGTCTTGGCGCTATGATCACTTTGTGGAACGGGGCCCAAGGCTTCTTGAAGATTTCTGGACAAAGAAATATTTTCTGCTAATTGTACCATGTCTACAAAGTGCAGATTTGTCTGAATTATATCATTCCAAAGAAAACATGGAATAGATCTTCTCAAGACCAGCAGCATTTTCATTTAAATATGAAACCTTAAGTGGTAACCATGGCAACACAATTAGTATCAGTTGGCCTATTTCTATGCACAAATGCGTATCTATATACATAATCATGATAATACTGATATGTCCAAAAACCATGACAACATATTGGCTGCTGATTCTCTTGTTTTTGTGAGTGCATTCTTGAGTGTGTGCATATGTGTGTGGTATTTTTAATTAAAAGCCACGCTCAGCAATATTCCAGCTACATAACAGCGGTCTCTAAATAATCAAATCTGGACAAGACAATCCAGTGATTGACATCATGAGCTTTGATCCATGCAATTGGGATACAATGACATGCATCAACCAAGGCAGCAAGTCTGACCACCCGATCCTGTTAGTCGTCTTTTACAACAAGTATAATCGACTCTTACAACAAGCATAGTCGCCTCTTACAACAAGCATAATCGATTCTTACAACAAGCATAGTAGCCTCTTACAACAAGCATAATCACCTCTTACAACAAGCATAATCGCCTCTTACAACAAGCATAGTCGTCTCTTACAAGCATAGTCGCCTCTTACAACAAGCATAATCGACTCTTACAACAAGCATAGTCGCCTCTTACAACAAGCATAATCGCCTCTTACAACAAGCATAATCGCCTCTTACAACAAGCATAGTGGCCTCTTACAACAAGCATAATCGACTCTTACGACAAGCATAGTCACGATGACATGCAAACAACCAAGGCAGCAAGCCTGAGCACCTGATCCTGTTAGTCATCTCGTACATCCAGCATAGGTTGATGGGGAGACACTCTATAACCTCAGATTCCCAGGTCAGGGCAGATCCATGACAATGGTTAAAGTAAAATTAATAATGGTTTACATACAGTATTTGTGAAATTTTGGGTAGGCTTTTAAGAGGACCCCCCAACAAATACACTGGATTATACAAAACTGCATAAATGATATTTACAAAACAATGTCTGACCATTACAAGTCCAGAATGCAATATTTGCAATCTATTTTACAGCGTGATAGAAGTATATTTAGTCACATTTGATTCAACGTTAATGTAAAACAAATCACGGTTCGGCATGAAAACCGAGTTGGCTTATTGATTCAACATCATCCCTTAATTGGCAATGAGCCTGACAATTTGTTTTTGGACATATTATCCCTTGCTAATTATAGGACAAAACTAGGTACCGAGACTTGGGTTTCACGTGGCTGAATGTGCTTCAAGTTTCCATTCCCAATTAGAAAACAACACAAGCAGTGACCTTGGGTCACTAATACCCCCAACTTTGACTCCAACATATTTCTAAGTTCAAAACAAGAAAACAGCAATATTTTCTACAAAAATCCACTTACAACATCAAACTTTGCACTGCACCTCTCCTATTGGTATAGAAACTGTAGCCCCAATTGGAAAAGAATCTTTGATGTAGTTATAGGTTGCACAAATGTTTCAGTAAAAATATTCTAAGTAATAAAACGAAATATAGCTGTTTTTTTCATAAAATCCAAGTATAGAAAACAAACTTTGCAATGCACCTCTTCTATTAGTATGGAAACTGTTCCCTAAATTTGAGAAAAGAATCCATGAAGTAGTTTTCTAGTTATAGGTCACACAAATGTTTCAGTAAAAAGATTCTGAGCAAAAAAAATGAAGTAAAGTTGTATTTTTTTCAGAAAATACAAATATTGAAATCAAACTTCGCACTGCACCTCTCCTATAGGTACAAAAAGTGTTCACCAAGAGTGAGAAGAATCTATTTAGTAGTTTTCAAGTTGTAGGTCGTACACACAAAATGTCCTTATAAGTACAGAATTCCATGGAATAACTAATACACATGCCCTTTTAAGTCGGGGGTAAAATAATCAACAGTGCCCCAAGAATGCCATAATACAATCAAACCATTATCAGTTCATTCCACTGGCCCTTTACACAATGAACTGTACGAGGAGACACGTGGTCAAATGTGACAGTCCATGACATACGTGATGCACAAAGTTGAACTACAAACCCCAGACTGTCACAACAGAAACTCATCCACGTCAAGTCTCGTAAAAACTGGTTTGGGTGAGTGAGTGAGTTGGGTTTAACGCCACTTTTAACAGTATTCCAGTTATATCACGGCGTGTCAGCTTAATGTGGGAGGAAAGCCCGAAGTGATGCAGGTCTCAGATGTTTACCACTTCGGTGAAACCCACGAGCACAGGTATGGTACTGACAAACCTAGAAACATAATCGGGGCGAACCGGGATTCGAACCCACGATCATAGGTTTCTTGCGTGCCCAAGGGACGCAACTCTTCAAAGCGAATCGGGGCGCCTTAGACGACTGGGCCACCCGTGCCCCCTAAAACTCGTTTGGTGTTTAAAGCTGAACTACTAATCATGTTATAACCCATGATCCTACTCAAAAGAAGTATTATTTATTATTGGACTGCAACTAATCATCCATTGCACCTCTCATATCTGTACCCCTAAACGACATGAGTGAGTGAATGAGTGAGTGGGTATGGTTTTACGCTACACCAGAAATGGGCTTTACACATTGTACCCATGTGGGGAATAGAACCCAGGTCTTGGCGTGATGAGCGAACGCTTTAACCACTCGGCTACCCCGACCACCCCCTAATCAGGTTGTGAGTGAGTGAGTATGGTTTTTACGCCGCTTTTAGCAATATTCCAGCAATATCACGGCGGGGGACACCAGAAATGGGCTTCACACATTGTACCCATGTCAGAATCAAACCCGGGTCTTCGGCGTGACGAGCGAACGCTTTAACCACTAGGCTACCCGACCGCCCCTTAATCAGGTTGTGATATGTGTACAGACTAATAATATGACATGTTTACAGAAATGATGTCGAGTGACATGATCTTATCTTTTAACAACTCTTCCATCAGTGAAAACGTTCATGCACACCTGCCTCTAAAACACACCAGATATTATATATAGGGCTTATAATTTAATTCGACAATGAAATCATGTTTAATCTACAATAGTTTAACCAAAAACAGTCGTATATTTCAAAGCAGACAAAAATGACGAGATTGATAAACATTCCGGGTGTAGCAGTACCTACTGTAGTGTGACATGAATCAGATGACTGTTAAGTTTATGCACAGAACTTGACACGCCTACAAAGTCAGTAGCCAATCAACAGTCAGTATGATAAAAACAAAGTTCATAGGACCTGTCAATCAAGGCAAGAGGCGAGAAGAACTGCAACAGTCAGACTGTAACGAACCCGAACAAATATGTCCGGGAGATGGACATGATGGATGCTGTTTCAAATGACATGGTCAGTTACCACCAGATTCAAACATTAGTTCCCTGAGAACGGGAAGACACAGTTGGAAAAATGCTAGTTAGAAATGAAACCCGAATACATGCACTTGAAGTTGTGGAACCAAGGCGAGCGGGAAAAAACAGGCGAGCGAGCCTGCACGTTTGTTGTTTCATTCCTTCTTGGCCTTCGGTCTCGAAGAGCTGTTTGGAAAATGAATATGCATGAATTTCGCTTAACGGCCTGTGCATGACAATACACGTGAGCAGAAAGGGTATTCCCCCGACTGTAATAGTGGGATTCCCCGACATTCAGTAGTTATAAAAGTAGTCCGCCTCGGTGGGTGTGGCTTAATTCATTGGGAAATGAATGCAATAACACATGACCTATTCAGCTAATCAGAATTCAGAAATTTCAATGAACACAACGACAATTTAATTATTTATGAATGACTTACTTTGTGGACATTTATGGTGTAACAAAATCAGTTGCTTTCTGTATTCTGTAATAGTCAAAAACAAGTCTTAAAGTCTTTGAAAGGCATTTAGAAGCGATACACATAAGGAAGAGAATTTATCAATGTCAACTTCTTTATTATGAGGAGTATATGCTTACTCCTTCATCAGGTAAATCAAACTTTTATTTCATCACAATAGTTTGTGTAAGACATTATCGATGACACAATTTACATACCGATAATGGTTACATTTCTTCCCATCGACAATAATTCTGATAATCTACCCTTTTAGCCAGCCCTAATTATACATAATCTCTGCAATCCCTGTTCAACCGTGTATGAACAACATCAACTGTTTTCTTGACTATTCTAAATGTACCATGTTATTGCTCTTGTCAGAATATATGTGTAGTATTTGTAGGATCTGATAGTATGGGTATGGCATAGTGTGTATATGATTACACGTGATGTGTGTGTGTGAGTGAGTGTGTGTGCGTGAATATGTACCAGCATGTGTGTGTCTGTGTGTGCTGGTCATGTATGCGGGCACTTGTGCTGGTCTTTTATGTGTGGTGTATGAAGTCATATTGCTCGTCAGGTGGGCTAGGATAGTTACAATCCAGTCTCAAATTTCATGAGCCATGGAAACTGACCATTTTGGAAGAAATCCCCAACCTGTTTTTGCATACTCACTTATTTGCTTCCGTATAGGTAATGGTGATACTGCTGCATTGTTCACTTAAGATGTGCCCCCCCCCCCCCCCCCTAGGAATAGGAATGCAAGTTGCGCTGCTGAGACATTTTGTGTGTGTCAGTACTGTCACTGACTCACAGACAGAATTAAAGAGTCAAATTGTCAAAACGGAAGCAAAACATTCATCGTCCCACAATATTTGACACGTGTAGTAAAAACATGTTAAGTAACACACCTTGTGATTGGTTAAACTATGAAAAAAAACAATCAAAACATGTTGGTTATATTCGTGTTACAGTCGCTCAAACAAGATGAACGTAGTAACTTTGATCTGGCAGTCTCATTTCATCACAGATACTAATTTGATTTTTGATTTTTGTATCGATCTACAGAAACAGAACTTTTATATTTTGATTCAACTGAGAAGAGTGCACAACAATAATCACTTAAAATTTCAGTTATAAACCCCCCTGCCCCACCCCCTCTCTCTCTCATTGTCTTATTGTGTAATTACAGTAATGTTGTGGAAAATTATTCATTATTTAAGATGACAGACATGTAATCAAATTTAATCAAATATACATGATGGCAGAAATGCACAAAATAAACAAAAATAAGAAATAGTAGCCTGATTCGAAAACACATGCAAACCATTCTTAATAATTTCTCTTTACAATGACAGAAAGCTGGTGTACCTCCACATGAGAGAGCCGATAATTGGTTGCCAAGCAACAAAGGAGAGAAATGATACAATATAAGGGATAATTCTTCACCTGCTCTGATGTGGATATTCGGCCTCAGGTCTCAAGAAAATGTCCTCAAACTTCCCAAATTGAAATTGAACATTTCCCCATTAGCCTGTTATAATTTGTAACTACCATTACGGTTTTGTAGAAGTGACTCGTATCTCACTGATGACAGGGCAGGTATAGGGGAAGAGGCTTTCCTGCTAAGCTAACAAAGTAGACATGATTTATGCATAGCAACTTCTTTATTTACTGTAAAGGTGACGTTTCGTTATGCACTTACATTCTAAGATATGCTTACATTCCAAAATGCTTCGCTAAAAGGTGAAAGGCGCTAAAAGTATTTTCCTGTGATGGAGCACACTTTTTCAGTTACATCATAATGGGTGGACTTCTTGCAGCTGTTCAAGTTACCTCCCCCGTGGGCTAGCGTATCCTTGTAACATGGTTCTGTCTTTCTGTCAATCAAGGTGGCGCATCCACATCAATTATCGATCCATGAAGTAGATTCAGTGAATCTGATAAAACATGTCATGGCATTGACAATCTTCAGAAGGAAAAACAGCTATGGATGTATCAAACAAAATCTAATGGTGACAATTGTCCCATTAATAGTTAAAACTCTTTGTGTAGAAGAGATGTAGATCTCAGACGTTTAACACTTCGGTGGAACCCACAAGTACAGGTATGGCCCTGACAAACCTAGACACATAATCGGGGCGACCCGGCATTGCAACCCACAATCATGGTTTCTTGCGTGCCCAAGGGACGTACCTACAACTTTCAACATGACCATCCATCATATTTGGTCTACATATTTTAACAAACTGGATGTGTTTGGTTGACAACATTTCATACATACTGGCGATATACATGACATATTCCATATATACATCAATATATTTCAATCTATGATAATTTACATTATTAGCAGTTTGCCACATCAACTACACTCAATCCTTGGTCTCTTTCTTAACAATGCAACATTGATATTGATTATGTGCCTATTCCTAAATGCAAGGACACGGGGTAAGGTTCTTGGAAGGAGTGACAACATTGAATCGATGGCTTGCAGTATATACAAGTTTGCTTCATACAGGTACATATATACAAGCGGCACATTGTGGCAGGTGGTGGTGCCCCTGAGCATCTAGCCTAACAATCCAAGAAAGCCGCAGAAAGGACATTACCGTAATCGACATAATAAGCGCCCAGGGCGCTCTCTAAATTACAAAATAGGGGGCTCTTATTAGAATATTATTTTGGTGAAAAACATCAGAGTTGAAAGATCATAAATTTCGTGGTTTATGCTGACAGCCTGAAATGTTTATATACGACGGATATATTTTTCCAGAATTTAATTTCCCATAACTAAGGATGCATATGACACACGGATTATACACGAATGAATAAGTCTTGTGTACATTGATCAATCGGAAGGGGTGCTAGTTGGGATCGTTCACAAGCCAAAATATTTGCAAATATCGCCGTGGGCGCTTATTAGAGCGAGGCGCTTATTACGTCGAATACGGTACTCGTAATAGGCACTGGTGGCGCTACGATCGTGCCCAGGAATTCCAGCCTAGTTCGGCAACGGTGGAAACTGGACTTTTAAAGTCAGTTAACTCTCTTGCCTCGGGAAGATGGCACTTTGCGGTAGTAGTGGTGGTGGTGCCCCTGAGTATCTAGCCTAACAATCCAAGAAAGCCGCACGAGGACTTCCATCTACGACTCTGGACTAAGGCTTTTGTAGCCATGATCACATGACATGGATATGTTCATAAATATGAACAACAGTAATTAACGAGAAGTCACACAGTTGTAAACCTTGTTCAGGCTGGCAGACAGTAGATGTACAACACTATGGTGATCAGGACTAACGATGGTATTAGCGTCTTGAAACATTGTAATTAAGTGATTCTTGTTCTGATACATGTCATGGCTCCATGGTAATTAGCTTGGAATTAAATGTCCATTTGGACAATGGTTGTCCTGAGACAGTTCGATAAACTATAAAAGCAAACCACAACAACTGCCTCCGTTAATTTAGAAAACTGTATACCTCTTTCGCAAAACCAAAGACCCCGAGAGTAGTGCTGACGAACTAATGATGACAAATTGACACAATTAGGGTGAAACTGGGATTCACAATAATAGGATCCTGGCATGCTATTTGCTAAGGGACACGACTCTGCATGGCTAGTTGTGGTGCATTACACGATGTGGCTACTCATGCTCCGCAATATAAGAAGGAATCTTTTACAATAAGGATGTCTGATAAACAACATAGGGTCATATAATTCTATCCTGTCCTGGCTAGCCACAAGTTATCGCCATTTTTCTGAAATATTGTGTATAAAATTGACTGTCCTTAAAACTTTGATTTTTGTAAAACTGTCCATTGAAAGATTTGAGTAGATTTCAGTTATAATGCGGCGAGAGGGAACCAATACAGTGAAAACTTTCCTGTTGACTAGCTGAAACAGCTATTGCCTTGGTTCAAACAGCATGTGCAATGTGATCACATGACCACTTCAGTTATACAAATTATATTTTCTATTATCTCTGGTATCACACTCAAATATTTTATTCTTTAAAACCAACAAGAAATCTGTTCATAAATTTGTCGTCTGCCAGCTGACGTAAACCAATACCCCCACCATTCAATCTACACATGCTTATCCATAATACTATCTACTATGGATTTCTTGATATATACAGTTGCATTTTTTTTATAAATAGCTAACTTTTTTCAAATTGTATTTTGGGAAGAAATGACAGACAGATGGTATGCAATGACAGACAGATGGTATGCAATGACAGAACTATATGGGCATCATGGTGTTGTTAGATTTATGTACCTCTAGCATGTCTTTTCTAAAGTTATATTCGAGCAAGGTGTGTAGTGTGTTTCATAATATTTCCTAACAAGAGTCAGTTTAATTTATCATTTTCAGATAGATATTTCTCTCTTCTATTAAAAATGAGCAAAAGTAAAATGACATGCGATCATGTGTGCGCCATAACGGGGTTGGCGATAATTGGTGCTTGGCGATAACTGGTAGCTATCCAATAGTACTATTTTTTACCCACGGGGTTAGAAATAACTGAGTTAATAAACATTGTATGAGCACTAGCCCAAATATCACTTCTTGCGCACCAGTTCACTGTGTCCGTCATCCGGACGTTAATGTTGACATCATTCTTAAACACGAAATAAGTCACGCTAGAAAGATTGTGGACATCATTCGTCAAATTGTGGTTTTCTAGGACAAAGGTGGTGATAGTGCATTTTTTTGTAAAGGGGAGCTCAAGAATAAAGGATAAAGAAATAATGGGTAATAAAGAAATTATTACACTTATAGGTGTCATACTGATCTTATGAAACTTGTGTAAGTATTCATGTATTACCCTCAACCTAGCTCGGAAAATACAAGAATTATGACACTCATTTCATTTAACCTGTATGACACAAATACTTGTATAATATTCTCTATCTAGACATGTCAATTATTTATTTTAAGTGGCTAAGTTGAACCACTTGTAACATTGTTAAGAGATCTACTATAATAACACACAATGTTTCAAATAAATACCAATATTAACTGAGAAACTGAGAAAGAATTATATGAGCACTGAGGGAGATGATTTTATGTTATATGACAAAACCTGACAGAACATACAAAGATAATATGCATTAAGTCCATCACTTGGCCTGTATTCTGAACCAGTCAACAAACTTGAAATAGACAATTCCATACAGGTGTACAAACAGAAATATTCATCTGAAAGCACGTAAGAGGAAAAACGGGAATTTCACCCAAATGGTCAGTTTTCTTCTGCTGTCATTGTAATTCGGATTATTCCTAATTGAAATTGACATCAATCAACAACTGCGACCACGAACGCTCAATTGTCACTACCACCACCACCCCACGCAACGTGGAGCAGAGATATATACACCTGACACTTTCTAGCTGTAGACATTGTGACCCTACAACCATACTCACTCATCGTTACAATATCTTCAACAATGACATCATGACAAAACGACACGAAAAAGAAAGAAATGTCCCTATCTCCCTACCTGACAGAGCTGATTCCAGCATATCAAACGACCTTCGCCTTGGTCGTGTTGGGTAAGTACACTTCCTGTAATATCGTGTCTGCGCATGTCGGTCGGTCAGTGGGCCATGAGAGCGCACATGTACATATTGTTGGTGACAGAGTTAATCTTATCGCAAGGTGGCATGCTAAGAAACCTTCGCAGCTTTCCTCGTGGCAGTAATTACAAGTCTCACCTAACGCAGATATCACACATAAGCTGTCCCTACTGCCAACTTGTATTGAAATTTAATGGGATTCTGAAACTGTTGAATGTTTTCAAGCTACTCTTTTATATCGACATAAAGTAACAATATCCCTTAAATCTGCCGCTATACAAAGAAACGTGTTCCAAGGCACGAGTCTGCGTAACATTATATATAAAAATATATAACAGGCGTTAAATTCGGGATATTATGACAGGTGTTCGTTTCTCAATTTATCACATTGATAAGTTGCTCTTTGTGTTTTGGGTGTTTCAGAGAAGTCTGATTGGACAACTGAAAATGGATCTCGTGACAACAATTTTCATGACGCCCACGTTTGATCAGCAAACCCATATATAGAGTAGATAACAAGAATCAATCAATGAACGTATTATCGGGTACTCCTTTGAGGTCATGTATTATACAACATACATATATGTAGGCCTTGTTACGACGTAAATTGTAATAAAAAGGTAAATTGTAATACTTGCAGCAAATTGTAATAATTTTGACGTAAATTGTAACAACAACGTAAATTGTAATAAAATTGGACGTAAATTGTAATACGCAAATTGTAATAAAAATTGACGTAAATTGTAATAATCTCAACTTGCGGTAAAATGTAATAACTTTTTACGTAAATTGTAATAACCTTATAAGTTTAGTGTCAAAGGCGTTAAATGACTAGAACCTATCCTTGTCAGGGTTGGTATTGGGTTTATCGTACAATGGTCATTAAATATGACTTAGTGTGGGGTGTGAGAACTTTTTGAAACTTGCTATATCGAACATTGTTGTATATATATATAAACTCACTGGAGTGTTATTTCTGTAGGTTAAGTACGTGGTTATCAACACAATGTATTTATATATAAAAATATATGTTTGGGATGGTTTCCCTGCATTTAAAGTGTGTTAGCAGTAGTTGAAAAGAGCGATTCAGCATGAAACCAAATTTGAAATGGGGTAAAACAGTTGTTACATAGTGTATGAAATACCCTCTGAAGACATATATTGCAGTCTCAAATTTAGAAGTTTTAACTCAATTTCAGAAAAAAAAGTGATAAGGGTAGGCAATTAGAACTAGGTAAAAGAATCGGAGCAAAATATAATTTGACTTTTTGGTAAGTCACCAGTCATTTCATTGTAATTTTAAGAGAGTATGTTATTACAGTGCTTGATGTTAGCCCAAATTACTTTAATCCTGTTAATCTTTCAGAGGAGGTTATGTTTTCAGGGGATTAATGTACGTATATATTTCGTATCAAGGTTTCTTGGCGCAATCCACCAACGATTGTCGAGTTTAATGATCTTCAAGTACGTTTCAAGTTTAAAGAGAAATTTTCTTAAGTGACCAACATATTTTCATTATAATTTTTCAATTCCTTTCTATTTGGATACAAGCAGATATATTTCAGCAATTGATTGCAAGAAATTTATGATAATTCGTATACTCTTTGAAACTGTGCAAGAGTTATCCGAAGATACCGGATGTTATTTGTGTATGCACGGGATCTGTCAACTCATTTGTTGTAAACTGACGTCCAAAAGAAACTTTACCAACTGAAAATATAAATTTCAGACAAAGTATAATTTTTTTTCGATGAAGTCTATCTAAAACACATAACCTAAATACAACAATAGTGTATGCAGAAAATGTTAATCGTCTTTTACATGTTTGCGAGATAACACGCGAAAAAGTGAAAAACACGTGCACCACGGACAACCGCAAATGCACGTGCGGGTAAGGGTATAAAACGATTGCAACGGCAAGTCAGACATCCACAGTGATAAAAAAAACGCAAAAGAAATGCCACGACTCACAGTCGAACAACGTGAACGAGCCTTGGGTATGGTACAGATGGGAGCCACCCACGCCCATATTGCACGAACCTTCGGTTGCTCCCGTGTTGCCGTTACCAACTTGATGCAACGTTACAGACAGACAGGGCGGACCGCTGACAGGCCAAGAACAGGCAGACCCAGGATGACCACGCCCCACGATGACCGGTACTTGCGTACCTTGCACCTCCGAAATCGCTTCCTGACAGTGACGTCATCGGCGACAAATGCCTTAGGTCACAGGGTTAGTCGACAGACAGTGGCCAGGAGACTCATGGCTCATGGAATCAGGGCTTTTAGACCATACAGAGGACAGCTATTGACAGTGCAAAATCGTCGTCTGCGATTGAGATGGGCACGGACTGTACGACGTTGGCAACGACGTGACTGGCAGAGGGTTGTCTTCACTGAAGAAAGTCGATTCTGTATGTTTAGGGCTGATGGAAGACAACGTGTGTACCGCCGAAGGGGTGAACGAGCGGCGGCGTGTTGCGTGCAGGAGGTCGTACCATATGGTGGATGGAGTGTCATGGTGCGGGGAGGGATCTGTGGGCAGGAGAGGACACCGCAGGTCATCGTTGACGGAAACTTGACTGCTCAGCGTTACATGGATAACATTCTTCGTCCAGTTGTCCTACCATTTCTCCAACAGCAGCCACGTGGTGTCATTTATCAGCATGACAACGCTAGAGCCCATACAGCCAGAATTGTCACTAACCTCCTCGCAGCCAACAACGTCAACGTCCTGCCGTGGCCTGCAAGCTCACCCGACATGTCCCCCATAGAACACCTCTGGGACTTGATGGATCGTCGTGTTCGACAACGACCACACTCTCCATCCAACCGGCAAGAACTGATCTTGGCCCTACAAGAAGAATGACGTCAAATCCCACGTGACCTCATCAGACGACTGACTTTTTCTGTGCGTCGAAGAGTTTTTTGCGTGTATTGAGGCATTTGGTGGTCGCACACGCTACTTATGACTTGTTATTGAACGTGAGCGATTGTTTATGTACTCTGCCTATTGTCCATGATTCTGAAAGCTCGAGTTTTGTACTACACCCAACTTTGGGGGGCTCTGACGTCATTCTCGGTCGCGGTATGATTGCCATTTTCAGTGTTGATTATGTTGATATATTGATCTTCTCAATACACTTTACTTCATGCATGTATGTTTTGTTGTTTTTGAGCAAGAGTTATTTCAAACTCTGGTAAAGTTTCTTTTGGACGTCAGTTTATTTGAATTCTTCGTCAAAATAAAATGAATTGTATAAATATGATTAAATTCCCTCGTTTGTTTCAAGAAAAGGATCATGTACCCCTTATCAACTCGTACAGCGTTTCCACTGCAAATCGACACACTGGTTGACCAGCCTGTGTTTGTACCCTTCGTCATCACTCGTTCAGTCGTGTCGAACTGGTCAACGTACTGTTGAAGCAAGTCATGCAAAAAAACATCTTGAATAACATTATAAGAATATTGAACAATATGTCACAATTAAGTTATTTGTCGAATATACGGTTGTGTAACCCATCATTTTGAACCCGAGGATTGATCTTTAAATTTATCGATGTTGACACCACCCTTTAATGACGATTGTACGATAAAGCCTATACCAACCATCCCTATCTTAAGAGTTTTGTATGTTTGTCATCATACACAGTATTTCTCGAATTAAGCTCAACTGACAAAGATCATTTCTAGTCAGTTGCCCTCTTGGACACTACGGTAGTAAGGTTATTACAATTTACGTAAGAATTTATTACATTTTACCGCAAGTAGAGATTATTACAATTTACGGCAATTTTTATTACAATTTGCGTATTACAATTTACGTCAAATATTATTACAATTTACGTTGTTATTACAATTTACGTCAAAAATATTACAATTTGCTGCAAGTATGACAATTTACCTTTTTATTACAATTTACGTCGTAACAGGCCTACTTCACGCCAAGGGACAGATATGTATCCTGTGTGCGCTGTTAAAACTGTATATATAACCACTTACGTTATTACAAATCCACTGCAGGATAACACCGATCAATCACCGATCAGCGTCAATCATCTGTTGGCTTCCCTTGTTAGTTTCCACCTTTTGTTTATCTTATTGGCAAATATTTGTACAAGTATCGCTTGTCCCCAACTTGATTCAAATAAAACTGTTTTCTATGAAAAATCTAGTGGGGCAACTGCGCCCCCCCCCCCCCCCCCCCCCCCCCCCCCCAGAAATAGTATCCAAATCAATATCCCTCCACTTATCCACAGAATCAGAAATCCGAACACGATTTCACTGTGAGGATATAACGACCAGGGGTATTTCCAAAAAACGGCATCTGACGAGCCCCCAGCTTTCTCTTTGTCTGCTTGTGTATGTTGAAAAAAATAAACTAGCATGCGACCTTTGTGAAATCCAAATTTTCATAGATCATGTGGTAACTCATCCCCCCGAGGCAAGAGAGTTAACTGACTTTAAAAGTCCAGTTTCCACCTTTGCAGAACTAGGCAGGAATTTATGGGCTCGATCACAGCGCCACCAGTGGCTATTACCAGTTATGTCCCTTCTAAGCCTCTCCAATGGACCAATCAGATTCCCCCTCTCGTATCACTTGCTTTTGCTTCAAACGAAATGGGGGGGGGGGGGGGGGGGGGTTGGCCCAGTCGTCCAAGGCGCCGCGAATCGCTGTGCAGAGTTGCGTCCCTTGGGTACGCCAGAAACCTATGATTGTGGGTTCGAATCCCGGTTCGCCCCGATTATGTTTCTAGATTTGTCAGCACCATACCCGTGCTCGTGGGTTTCACCGAAGTGGTAAACGTCTGAGACCTGCATCACTTCGGACTTTCCTCCCACATAAAGCTGACACGCCGTGATATACTGGAATATTGTTAAAAGCGGCGTTAAACCCAACTCACTCACTCAATTGCCGAGCACATGTTTTGCAAAGCCTGCAATCGACCGAAATCTACACGACAGTTTTACGATCCGAACTTGCGCGATTTTGATTGGACTATGCCAGAATGACTATTTCTGCTTTGCTCACAGACGGGCCTTATTTTCCGAGAAACATTTACTTTTTAGCAATATCAGTAAAAATGCTCATGTTCCACGACGCACAATCATTTCAAGCATTTGTTGATGAACTTGTGTGCCCAAAATCCAACACGTTCCAACTATTCACTCCACCTGGAGTGAGAGCTACGTCATACTGTGTATATTGTCGGCGACGTTGTACAGTGTTCATTGTCGACGTCACACATGTTCATTGTCGACGTCATACAGTGTTCATTGTCGACGTTACAGTCATCATCGTTGACCGATTGTGTAATGACGTCACAGGTGATGATGATGATGATGATGATGGCATCACAGTCTATCACTGTTTTCTACATTTAAGTATTCTCAGTAAACTGGCCCCACTGTTGGCGCATTTTACTCGTTTGGGTAGTGACAGTAGGCATTATGTGTGGAAAAGCTTATCATTCGAGGGTGTATACATTTGATTTGACAAAAGTGTACTGCCAACATTCTTAATGTCAACCACTGTTTTTTTTGTGCAGACCCGATTGTTTACACCGTGATACAGCTGTACTGCGGAGTAAAAGAACAAACAAACAGAATCATATATGTAAACATATCTGTCTCGACGTCTCTGATTCAACTGGTCCTTGAAAGGTGTTTACAATGACCTTAAATCCTTCCCCTAGAACTGACATTTAGAACAAGGTCTACGCAAATATGCCACTCAATGCAACTCAATCGATTATGACAAATAAAACCTACGATTTTTTTCAACAAATTATAAAATGTAACACTGTTCATGATTTTTTAAATATTTAATTCAGGCTGTTTGTACTTACAATTGAAGAAAACAAATTCTCAAATGATACCAATCTCATTAAAATCAGATCTTAGTTCTCGATACCGCTAAACAAAGATCTGAGGACATCCCATTACGGGTCACGTTAGGCTGACCTTGCGCGAACTTTGACCCACCAATGGATTGACTAATCAGAAGGGAGCTTTATCATGCTTGACGACATTAATTTCAAAATGGCGACTACGCTTCGAAACATATTTTGACAAATTCTCGATTACAAATTTGAAACCTGAACAAAAGGACATTCTGGAATGGCTAATACATGGTCTAGATTGTATGGATTCAGTCGTTAAACCCGTAACTATCGTTCGGAATATCCCGTGTTAAAGTTTTCGAGGTTGCATGATTAGAATTCACATTGCGACTGTCACTTTCGTAATCTGGTAAGCGACGCTCTGATTAGTCTGATGAAAGGTCGTTCTGACGTGACCCCTAATGGATCTTTGCTTAGCGGTAGCGAGAACTAAGGTCTGATTGTAATGAAATTGAAATGATACGTACCTCAGTGGAGTTGCAAAATATTGAGAATGAAATATGATAAAGCAATTAAACATTCCACTTAGTGACTGATGCTTTCTGTCGTGATTTTGAATTTTTTAAACTTATTTATTGACGCCTGTGAAAAGCTAAAGTGGGTTATAAGTAATGAAAGTCTTATTAATCAAATTATTCATCGAAAACAATAAATGATAATAAAATACGCACGTTATAATCTTGTCTCTTTTATCGCCCCGCTTTGGAAAACAAATCCAGAGAAAAAAGGATATTCAAGATTCTACCATGGCATTGATGAATGATTGATTCTGATTGGTTAAAAAGAGGTTTCCTTTTTGCTACGGAAACCCCTTTCAAATATATTAAGCCTTTTCACACAAAAAACGTGCGTATGAATACATAGATAGCCAACATATCGATTAATAGAAAATGGCTGCCGATCGATCACCCCCACATGAACTTAAAAACGTATCTGTATTTCTTCTAATACGCGCTGGGGCGGTTGGGTAGCCTAGTGGTTCAAGCGTTCGCTCGTCACGCCGAAGACCCGGGTTCGATTCCCGACATGGGTACAATGTGTGAAGCCCATTTCTGGTGTCCCCCGCCGTGATATTGCTGGAATATTGCTAAAAGCGGCGTAAAACCAAACTCACTCACTCACTCACTCTAATACGCGCTGGGTCTCTAATACCAGCCAGGTCTCTAATACACGCCGAGTCAAGGGCTCTTGCGAAATTGATAGACGGCATAACATCAAATAGAGGAAATACGGTAGTTTGATATCAGATGTTTTGGGCGTTGGCTAGGCCGCAACCCTGACTGCTTTGATGATGACATTAAAAGATTTAAGGAAGGCATATCTTTTGCATACAGATGAAATGTTTATGAAACTGTTAGGGAAATGTTCTTTGGTGACCAGAATCGGAACAATTTAAGCTATTTCCCCTTTAAAACAACCGACAATGAAAGTAAAATATAACATTAAAAAAATTGTTTGAAAAAACTTTTTTCATGACAACATGTTGTTTACCTTTTTATGATCGATATTCGTTGCCATCTCCGTCAACCACCATCGTAAGGATTTGGCAGAAGAAAATTTGAAAGTCCATAACTCAGAAAACACTTGTCCATTCGAAAATCCACGTAAACAATGTCCCGACATAAATTGAGGTCAAACTTGATGAAATTCATTTCAGAACATGCACAATTAAGAAAATCATACACAACCCACTATTTCTGAGCCACGAATGTCTCATTCCATTCACACTCTGGCTTGGAATCCATGAAATCTTGAAATTGACAGGTCACACCATACAGATACTGAGATATACCCTACCTTGTGTCAAAATGTCCGGCTCGTCTGCAGGCTAAAAAGCGGCTGTTCAGTCATACTCAGTTCCATTGGAAATCATACTGTGCCAGCAGGCTCGACCAATCCCTGTAAATCTACAGGTTAATGTTGAACCAAATCATAGATCGGGGTTGTCATCTTGCTTCATTTAACTACTTATGGAGAATGTAAATACAAGATTGTCAGCCATTGACAGCTGTGAGGTGTGAGTAACTGTGATGTAGGTCAAGTTCTGCCACATCCAAGTTCGGGTTGGAGAGGCACTTAGGGACATGAAGCCAATAAACAGGATAAGTGAGTATTGCTTGATCAGTTCATAGTAGGCGGATGGGATGAAATAGCCTTGATCTCTGTTGATTGATGGCTTGTGGCGGCGACTGTGGACTGCTTCTGTTAGTTTTCTATCAGTGAAATCATGGAGGTTGTTGGCGAGGATTTGGACGTTGTCCCAGTTGATGTTGTGATTGGGACAGTTGCTGATATGGTCCGGGATGGCTGATTTGCTGTCAGACTTAATGGTGGAGATTTTGAGCTCTTTCATTCTGGTGTTGATTGGGCGGGATGTTTCACCTACGTAAGATTGTCCACAGTTGCAGTCAATTTTGTAAACTACACCTTTAGGCTCTTGGGGTTTGGTTGTGTTCCTGCCGTTGGCTCTTAGCAGGGTGTTGAGGGAGTTGGAACTGGTGAAGTGGGTGTCGACGTTGCTTTTCACAGTATCAAAGAAGTTGTTATCCATAAAATTGTGTCTACCTTGACATCCGTCAACTTCTAAGTAATGCCTATCAAACAATTTAGTTTGAACTACTCACGACTATGGTGTTTTTAATCTTGAACTTAAGTAATAATTGTTACATATATAACTATCTGTGACCACTAAGATTGCAGACCTGTGTACCTGAGCTGTTACACGTTGCAAGAGAGCACCGTTTCCAAAGCGTTGTTGCATTTTAAAAACTTTTTCTTAGTTGTTGCTACAGCGCTCGGTTCAAAATTAAAATAAAGAGGTATCTACTCTACAGTGCGACTACATCAAATTTCAAAACACAGTAGGTTTATCTCCGAAATGGATACATCACCAATTAAACTGGAAGACCTTTAACATCCTCAGTCAGTGGAATGTTTTCGTACCTCTGCCAGTTCAAGTTTTGATTTGTGAGGTACTGACTGGTCCAAGGAAGCCCAGAAACTGTATCAGAAGAAACTGCTTCCACTCTACTCTTTAGTAGTTGTTGGTTTCAGAGTTAATAGTATGTTGGCATCACTGCTGAAATGAACACGGTTGATATAGCTATGAATCATCAGTCCACATCAGGTGTAGTTTCATTCACAGTATGCGTTCAACAGCAAAATGGCTCTAAGCAGAGGCTGATCCTGACAAAGGCTTTTACAAAACCTTCATCAAGTCATATGATTATTTTTATAAGACAATCTCAAGTAAAGGCTTTTCAAAAGCAAGCATGAGAGACTACCATATCACCCTTGGACTGGACAATCTTGTAAGGCTAACCATCCGCACAGATCCGGATCCGGAACAAGACTTTCTAGCTCTGTACACTGCCAACGACGCAGAAAGGACTGCCCAGAAACCATGCTATTACCAACAGCTGGTACGACCCACTATGCTCTGTGACAAGAGGAGATATATGTCCATGCAGATGAAGGTTGTCCTTGGTGAAGTCATCCCCAGCCACCAGAAGATAAGATGAACGCACCCTCCAGGTTCAGAGTACATGGAGATTAAGTTTGATTTGGAACAAAGTTGGCAGCTTTACCCAAGGACGTTGCGTTGACATCATCAAAGACTTGAATGAGACATTAGAATCCCTAAATATTGATTGCATTGGCATATCCCAGGTCACTGTTCGATGCAGCTCCTTCGAGCAGGTTGATATTCTGGACACTCAGCCACGAATAAGAACCAAATGTTGACGACAACACAAAACAAGTCCTGAAACCACTGATGATGAAAATGTTGATAACACATTCCCTGACTTCCCAGTCTTCACAGCACCTGTCCTGTTCACCAGGCATTCAGACCCAGCAGTTGGTAGAGATGACAACAAAGGATAACTTAAAGAAATACCACAAGAGGTACTGTAAGGACTGGATCGACTAGGGCAGACAAAACCTGACAGGATCCTTCTAGCTCCTGACCACAAATTGTCCAAAAAACCTGCTTCAAATCATGAAAGAGGACAAGATCTTCCAACATTTTCTACCAGAATTTCCTATTCTTCATCTTAGAAAAATCAAAGATTACTAATCTCTTCAGTGCTTACAAAACCTGTGGTATTCATGAACGTCTTCATTAATTGACACACAATGTGTAGTAATAATAATAAAATTGAAACAGCTGCTAGAAATATCAAGTGCCTCTATCTTGCAATTCGATTTGACATTTGTTGTTACATTTGCTCAAGATCATTCAATTATAAGACAAAGAAAATATGTTTCAAGACACCCAGGAACAATCACTCTCCAACATGGAACCAAACTGGGGATCATCTTTCAAAGCATTTCTTGAAAAGTGTTCAAGAAAAAATGCAACCTTTTCTCTTCACTGGGATATATTGAACCACTGTGATGAAGGTGTGGCCATTAGTCTTGCTCGAAGGATTGGTGGACCGTATGGTTACAACCCCATGCTTGTTCTTTGAAGGGTTCGTTGCCATTTTAATTTCCAAATGGGGCCAGTTTATATGCAACATTTTGTGTGGAACTGATTTATTAAGATTATTCCGCTGGATGTTTTCATCAACAAATAAAGACCACTATTTTAAGTTCTCCACATCACGGCATCAATCTCAACATAGCTCTGGAACCCAATGTGAAAAGGACCATCGATATGTTCTGAAAGCCTTCAAACCAGGGGCAGCTCTCACATCAATCATTCCCAAAACCACAATTGTGGACACAGTGACTGGAATTGAAAAGGCCACGGAAAGAAGCTTCAGAATGAAGACTGGAGATGAAGACTTTTGGGATTTTGAATGAATCGGTGGATACATTAGACATTAATCATGGTCAGGAAGTTCCTGCTAAAGATTTCAAACAAATCTTATCTACAACAGATCTCGTGCTCTAGAGACTTGCACTGATCAGTAAGGAGGACACTGTACCAAACAATGTCAATCAGGCAGAAGCTACAACGTTGTCGGAAACCAAACTGGATGGGAATTCATATAAACATCGGGACATTCCTTGGTAAGACATACTACCTCTCCCCGGGTCTCTTTGGTGTCAACCCTATTAGATATGAAAAGGGTTTTGTCGTTTTATATTCAAGTCAGCAACCAGGTCAAACAGGCAGAAGAAAATAAAAACTGGTATTTCACACTTTAAGCTCAATGAAATTGTCAGTAACAAGAAAATATCAAAGTCAGCCGTTTTGCAGTCCAGCACTGGTAAGAGTTAATCAGCAATTATCTGGCAAGGAACGTAGAAACAAATAATTTGCACTGAAACAGAAGGAAAGACCAATGTAAGCTCTTTGCAAAGCCCCTAAAGGGCTGAATATGCCACAGAAGGTTTGAAAAAGCAGCACCTTTCCTTACAACCGGCAAAGGAAAGGAGAAGCTGAAAAGGAGGTACGGTTGTTAGCGTTCTGACACGTTGTGAAACATTGGAAGAGAGCTGAAGATGGAATTTCATTTTTGTGCTTCTTCAAAGGCCCAAAGCAGACCTTTACAACATAGTACTAAGTCTACCAGGATGCCTTATGAGCATACTGAACTTAGAAGGGAATATTGATGACACCTTCTACCTCCAGCTCGTGAAGGGGATGTACTGCCCACTAACTCGGAATGCTGATTAGATGAATTTTGTAGACATCAGACAGCTTTCATAAAACTTGCAGGAAAGGATTATCACTGCAATTCAAACAGTTGGATGCCACCTAAACAGTATTGCATCAAATAGCAAAGCTTGTCAACTGTCAAACACAGCATTTCACAACCGCATGGAACCACCCTGCTGATCTCAAAAACTTCCTAGCAAGAACTGCGGGGACATCGAGTTGGTCTGGGTTTTCATTGTTGCATGTCAGTTTTTAAATAGAGACAAAGAAATACAACAAGCAATGAAAGCTGCAAAATATCCCAGAACAAAGAGACCATGTCATTACACCCAAAACAAACAGGCCAGGAAGAGATACCTCGTGTTTTGTTTGTTTGTTTGTTGTTTTACGCCGCACTCAGCAATATTCCAGCTATATGACGGCGGTCTGTAATTAATCGAGTCTGGACCAGACAATCCAGTGATTGACAACATGAGCATCAGTCCACGCAATTGGGATCGATGACATGCATCTACCAAGTAAGCGAGCCTGACCACCCGATCCCGTTAGTCGCCTCTTACGACAAGCATAGTCGCCTTTTACGGCAAGCATGGGTTGCTGAAGACCTATTCTACCTCGGAATCTTCACGGGTCCATTAAGGGGCTAAAACAAGGACTGGCACGGAGTCAGTATACCGTGTCTGAGTGGGGTGTTCTTGTTAAACTGCGGCATGTCATCTCTGTGCTAGCACTATAACCGGCATCAGTACAAGCAGCCACACACACGCGCGCATACACGTCGCTATATTAGTGCAATAATCTTGGACAGGCTGCAGTGTCCAACATGGTTCAGTTATGCTGTAGGGGAAATTTGACCATGGGTATAAGATTACAAGATATAAGGGGAGTTTTTACAAGATTCCTTGAAGTAACAACAAGTAACCAATCTATGTCGCCTTCGCCTTCGCCATCGCTGAAACGTCTAGAGATTTTATGTGCGCTTCGAAAGTTTGGTTTCTCATTCTTGTGAAGAGTTTTGTTTTGTATTCAGGAAGGTGTTACATTTGACGAGTTATAATTGATCAGTGACCGCATACCGGTATAAGGCCTCTGAATGTAATAGGGTTTGCACGATTTCCCCATTCATTTCTGTTTTCTGAATAATTAGACACTTCACTTCACATAAAACGAATGTTATGGACAGCAGGTATATTTTCGCTTTATTTTGACCGATCAATTTCTCAAAGATCGCGTTGGCCGACGAACTTGACAAATGAAACATTTTCACTGACGTGACATATCGGATTCCAATGACACTTTGTATTTGTGTAATATACACACAGTCTAACAAAATCACAATGTCACACGTTGCTTCTAAATACTCGTGAAGGTACGAGGTAAGTGTCGGATCAGACAGATCAGAAAGACACAGCCCTGATGACTGTTTAGGTGCAGTCGATTACTATGACAACGATGCCAAACCCCCTTCCCCCCAGAGAGATGACTTTGATATTTTGGACACCTCCCTTTAAAACCAAATGTAGTATAATGTAGAGAATCGTCCTGCCTTGCCCAGCTACATGTACGGGGGACATCTCACTAAACACTCCCCTCTCAAAACAACGTCGTCCAATATACGACGTCATCAAGTTGCATGTTCGAATCTCCAGTAATGACGTCATGATAGAACAATGTCTTATCGTGAAATAAACCACGCTTCGTTCTGTATTATCGCGTAGCAATCATATATTTTCGAATAAAACATGACAAAGAACGCTTCATTTACTGTAATGGTGTCCCTTTAGTGTCAGAATAATGTTTTCCTCCGAGACGTTTTGAGGATATTGAAGTGGTTCACGTGTTTTGGTGAAAAGTATGGTTTGGGTACATAAAGCAAGCCTATGTCAGGCTTGACTGTATTCTGTTGGGTTCATTGAGGTATTTCGTTTATATAAAGGCGTGCAAGCTTGATGTGGGAGGAAAGCCGAACGTGACGTTTGGTGAAACCCCTGAACACAAGTATGGTGAACCCTTGAAGATCCGGGGTAGAATAGGTCTTCAGCAACTCATGCTTGCCGGCCTGTGAAGATCCAGGTAGAATAGGTCTTCAGCAACCCATGCTTGCTGTAAAAGGCGACTATGCTTGTCGCAAGAGGCGACCAACGGGATCGGGTGGTCAGGCTCGCTGACTTGGTAGATGCATGTCATCGTATCCCAATTGCGTGGATCGATGCTCATGATGTCAATCACTGGATTGTCTGGTCCAGACTCGATTAATTACAGACCGCCGTCATATAGCTGGAATATTGCTGAGTGCGGCGTTAAACAACAAACCAAAAAAAAATAATTAAAAATTGGTGCTGACTCCAGTTGGTCCCTGTGTAGTGCTAATAGTATACGTGATAAATGTTTGTCCATATAAACACACTGTATACACTATTCATGTGTTAACGTTATTGTGGTGAGGATGAACATTTAAATAGAATTGAATAGAACTTATTGTACAAGACGTTCTCATGGCCTCATTAGGGTACTCGCATAATGAAGTTTGTGGCTGTTTCTGTGGGTAACTGGTCACGTTCATGAGGTGTAGTTCTTCAGATGGTCTTGTCAAAGCTTGTGAAAAATGTGGAGACGATGGATTTGGATTACCAGGGAATAGGATTTGGAGAATAGATTTCATTAGGTCCAGGATGTTCTGAGTCTGATATCTTCTTGATAGGCTGAGTAGAGTAGTCTGTTTTAATCTCGCTTGGTGAGATAAGTATAGTGCTTGTGTATATTGATGTATATGAAGAGCGATATGGGTCGCTCAGACATCCAATATTTGTAGTTCGCCTTAACGAACGTTTGAAGCTCGCTTGCGTTTGAAGCGTGCGTAAAATCTATGTGTATTGACTGTATCAGCGGACACTGTTCATGCCGACTTGGGATGCCTTATGGCTGGGTGTTGACCTTTTCACACTGCCCGTTAATTGACCGCCATGACCGTAACGCCAGCTGCTCAGTTACGACTGTCACGTGACAGAAAACTGAGAGAAGCTGGAAACGGAATACAACAGGCGTCTCCAAACGTCTCCAAGGAACAAATGTGTTTGTCCTCAATGAACTCTTCTCTCACGGAAGACTTGTGAAGATGAGTGAGTGTGTTGGGTTTTACGCCGCTTTCAGCACTATTCCAGCACTATGGCTGGGGACATCAAGAATGGGCTTCACACATTATACCCAGGTGGGAATCTTGACCCGGACGTGGCGCTTTAACGAGGCTACTCACCGTCGTGTTCCCCGTTGTACATCGAGCCATCCCATTATTTGGAAGAGTGAGTGAGTAAGTGATTTGGGTTTAACGCCGCTTTGAACAGTATTCCAGTTATACCCGCGTGTCAGTTTCATCTGCGGTGAGTGAGTGAGTATGGTTTTACGCCGCTTCTAGCAATATTCCAGCAATATCACGGCGGGGGACACCGGGAATGGGCTTCACACATTGCACCCATATCGGGAATCGAATCGGGTTTTCGGCGTGACGAGCGAACGCTTTAACCACAAGGACATTATTCTATAAGGAAACCCTTGAATATTAAAGGGATCATATAGTCTCTTAATTCCAGAGCTGAAATACATGGGCTGATGTAGCAGAGAATGGGATACGAATGGAATGGGGGCGATTGTTCCATTAAATTAAGTAAGAGAGATAAACATCAACAATATCGTGTTGGACGTACGAAGTTGGACTAAACACAACATGTACATGTGCTAACTCTATATAATATTTGTCCACTTACTTCATAATCTTCAGTGCGTCATTAAACCACAAACAAACGCAAACATAATATTCAATTATGATATTTTGGTAACGTGGCCATCTTCAAAATATTATTTCTAAGCCAGAATCATACTCAGTTTCCCGTGTTAAGGATTCAAACTTTGTTTTATTATTAATTTTAAAATAAGAAAAAATATGAAAGGAACGAAAAGAAATGACACTGACACTGCTAAAAGTTTTCAGATCTAAATGTCACATTATCCCATCAGCAGAATGTTAGCTACAAGTCTGAACCCAAAGCTGTGTTCAATGTAAGACAGGAACAGATCCGGACTTTAAGGAGTGTACTGATGAACACCAATACACCTCCTTGAGGATATATCTGACTGGCCTGTAATACAGGCTATACAACTGAACCTCACTTGGGGGCGGGGCACTGGCTGTCGTCCTGTTGTCACCCAGCGTTAACGCCGAGTTGTATAGCGTCAGGAGTAACACCAGTTGACTAATACTAGATCTTCTGTTCTAAGCTGTCGTTTAGACCTGCTGTTGTAAGAACAAGCCTGCAAGTTGTACTCGCATAGCTCTTCATCCCTTGTCGTATGTCGCGAATCAGTGCCCCCTGACGTCGACACCATTTTGTTTGTTGTGCGCATGCCGGCACGAGGGTTGTTGACGATGGTAACCACGCGAGTCAACTTAGACATTTTTGTGACCGCTGTTTCAATATAATTGTTTGCATTGCCAGGAATCAGAAGTCAGGTCACATTTACCTCCCAAAACAAGGGGAACAATACATCGTTGTCCTACAGACTCAGCACTGGACGATTCCCACGCTGGTTTGGCGGGAAAGCGTGTGGTACGTCTTGGCGTGCGATGAGCCTGGCTGGCAACAGTCCTTGCCTCTGTGGTATTATCGATTCAGCAATAATATGCACCCTGGCACACGCACGTTTTACCCGTCAACAACATGTCGATCAATGTGTTTATATACGTATAACTCAATATACAACCCCTAGATAGAATAATAATAATAAGAAGAAGAAGAAGATTTACTGTACATAAACACCCACAGGGTACAAAGCATGACCATGACTAGTTATAATGAAAAGTTATAAACATTGATATGCACAATGGAATACAAATATTATTAAGGTCTAGAGAGGAGATGCAGATTTTCTTTGCACGAACATTTTGTAAATGAAATACGACATACTTTTTGCGGAAGGCGCTGGTGGATTTAGTAGTATTTTAAGTGATATTGGGTGCAAAGCTAAGGCGGTGATGGTATTAGTTCCAGTCTCAGATCTTTGTAGAGAGGGCATTGCAGCATAAAGTGTTCCTCATCCTCTATTTCGTTAGTTTTACAGAAGGTACATATTCTTTCTTCTGCTGAAGTATCTTCCTCTCTCAATTTGAAGGTCGTGATATGATGTGTGTCAACCATGGTGAGGTTTCTTGATACAAATAACTTCCTTTCAATGTGAATTCATTCTATTTAAGAAATATAATTTATAAAATTTATTACGTATGCGTCCATGGCTTCCTCTATGGTATTGCTGAAATTATTTCCAAAGAAAACTGATTGACTAGGAACGCCTCGTTCACAATCGTAATGTTTTGGCTAATTAAAGATATGTGCCAGTTATCCGAGTTTCGAGAGATGGCACATGGGCATTTGGAAGTTACATAGTTTTGTTTGGTTGTTGTTTTACTCCGCATTCAGTAACACTTCCAACATACCACGGCGGCCTTTGAATGTTTGAGCCTGGACCAGACAAACCAGTGGTTGATATTATGAGTAATGTAGCATGTCACGTTAGGGCAAGACCACGACCAGTGTTGCAAGTGTGTTCGCCGTACCAGAAGTAGTGTTAACAACGACAGTGAATATTACGTACACAGGCAACATGCGTTATATATACGCAATATGTGTTATCTCACATGAACAATTGCACGTGAACACTGGAACTATGCATGTGACGTCTCATAGAATCATAGGACGTGAACACAGGAAATGTGCATGTGACATCTCATAGAATCATAGGACGTGAACACTGGAATTGTGCATGTGACATCTCATAGAATCATAGGTCGTGAACACTGGAAATATGCGAGTGACATCTCATAGAATTGTAGGTCGTGAACACTGGAAATGTGCATGTGACATCTCATAGAATTGTAGGTCGTGAACACTGGAAATATGCATGTGACATCTCATAGAATCATAGGACGTGAACACAGGACATATGCATGTGACATCTCATAGAATCATAGGACGTGAAAACAGGAAATATGCATGTGACATCTCATAGAATCATAGGACGTGAACACAGGAAATATGCATGTGACATCTCATAGAATCATAGGACGTGAACACAGGACATATGCATGTGACATCTCATAGAATCATAGGACGTGAACACAGGACATATGCATGTGACATCTCATAGAATCATAGGACGTGAAAACAGGAAATATGCATGTGACATCTCATAGAACCATAGGACGTGAACACTGGAAATATGCATGTGACATCTCATAGAATCATGGGACGTGAACACAGGAAATATGCATGTGACATCTCATAGAATCATAGGACGTGAACACAGGACGTATGCATGTGACATCTCATAGAATCATAGGACGTGAACACATGAAATATTTAAAGTGACATCTCATAGAATCATAGGACGTGAACACTGGAAATGTGCATGTGACATCTCATAGAATCATAGGACGTGAACACTGGAATTGTGCATGTGACATCTCATAGAATCATAGGTCGTGAACACTGGAAATATGCGAGTGACATCTCATAGAATTGTAGGTCGTGAACACTGGAAAAATGCATGTGACATCTCATAGAATTGTAGGTCGTGAACACTGGAAATATGCATGTGACATCTCATAGAATCATAGGACGTGAACACTGGAAAAATGCATGTGACATCTCATAGAACCATAGGTCGTGAACACTGGAAATATGCGAGTGACATCTCAGAGATCATCTGGATATGAGTTGTTGCTGGTTGTGTGAAGGTGGAGATGGAGTTGTTGCTGCTACTGCTCGTATGGAGGTGTAAATGAAGTTGTTACTGGTGTTGTGAAGGTGTAGATGTAGTTGCTGCTGCTAGTGTGAAGGCGTAGATGAAGTTGCTAGAGAGGGTGTAAAGGTAGTTGCTGCTGCTGGTGTAACTAGTGTAGAACTAAAGTAGTGGCTGCTGATGAACTAAGTTAAGAAAGAACTACTATCGGCAGCTTCAGGACCATATCTTCAGATGTCATGGGCTGGCTGCAGTGCCACCTACAAGCAGACATGAATCATAGCGAGTTCAAAGATCACAGTTATTTGAGAAGGAAAGACTCTGCATTGGAAATCGAACCCGACACCGGGGTCGACGCGGTACCAAGCGGTTTGCAAACATGTGTGCTACTGGCAATCAATTGTTATCAATAGACAATGAGTATAGTTTTGCGTATTGTAATCTAGCCGGGAGAGACAATACCTCACACAGACCAGCATGGCAGTCTTCCACACGTGATCGATATTTCTCAGTCTTACATTGATTATTGGTTATTGAACTCATTGTTTCAAGTTGTTCAAAACCCGATGCTGTAAATTTCCAAAAATATCATATAGATCTATCTGTATGAATCCGCCAAGAGGAATGCATTGGAATTGTTAGAATTAGAAAACGACATGTCAGTTCGTTAAAACCAACATACATCTAAATATTGCTTCTATATTATTTGGCTATTCACTAATAAAGATTTTTTGAGGTTTATTAAGTATATGCACCTTCATATACGTGCACGAACAGTACATAAATATGTTATAAAACGCCACAGTACATAAATATGTTATAAAACGCCACGGTACACAATACGGTCCCCGTTTGGTCAAAGACAACGTCAAACTCAATGCGAAGTTTCCAAACACGTTAAAATAAATCGGTTATTGGATTTGAGGCATTCTTTGCAGGGAAAGAAGTTTCTTCTCACTGTTTTTGCTGATTAAATTCTATCGGTTTTCAAATCAATTGGAGCTTAGCGCACAAGAGGAACATCGCTCAAAGTCGTCACACAATGTCGTCATGCTGCGCGCTGAGCCAAGGGCACGTTGAGCTCGTGCAATGTCTGAGCGAGCGTCACACTGGCCCTAAGGGGGCGTCATCGACGGTAGACCCCCACCATGTCGCTGTCGATGTCGTCGCATGACGTCTATGTGACGCATGTCTCCACATGCCACATGTCTCCCGTCCCTCGCAGAGCCACGCCCATCCGTGGATCGAATACCGCTTGGGCGTCCCTCCATTGTATTGAGGTGTAAAATGAATCATTTTCAGATATGGTTGAGTACGCAAGGATTTTGAGGTTAAAGGGCCACGTGAATCTTTGGAAACATTGTATGTCGTACAGCCAGCCATGGCAGTAATTGTTGATTACACTAAAGTAATATAACAGCATAATAATGAATTACTCCTCGACATTTGTTGATGAACGTTGGAGCAAAGATTAAACCCCAAGAATTCAGCTCTCGCCTCCCCTACCCCCACCGCCCGTAGCCGTGATTCCTTCAGTAAACTCCCCCCTCCTATAGTATAGCCGCAAATGCCGATCCTTTCAGTAAACAGTCGGTGGGTTGAAATAATAAACATCAAAAATTCAATTTCATTTTTTTTTATTTGAATTTCCACGAATATTAGGGTAGGTATGAAAAAGTGAGGACGGTTTGAATAGGGATTTATGATAATTCATTATGCATTGAACCGATTTTGTCATAGTATTTCAAATAATGTATTTATATTGACAGCGACCGTCAATGAGTTTTATTACTTACTTCTGGTCGGGTGAATGAAAAAAAACACTGCTTATAATTTTTGCTTTCTCATTACAAATATTTGGAGCCGGCGGTTTCGGAAACCAAATTTTATAATGGCTGGCCTTCCGTACATTCGGCTCTTGCACCAAACACGGGTGTGTGTGACCAGTTTGTATCGGAATCCGACAGTGCCATGAGGAGAGGCTGAGGTTGAAACAATGACGTGGTGATGGGAGGCTGAGGCTGAGGCTGAGATAAGCGCATTTGTGAAGTATCGGGAGCTCCAACAGGGCAGTACGGGATCGGTTTCAAAGTATTATGTATTGATCACACAATGGAAAATTAATATTTTGAATTAATTCCAAAACTAATTTTCGGGTGAGAGGTTAGAGATGGCGAGATGGGGCGAATGGCTGACACAGGTTCAGTGTTGATCAAATAGCGTGCCGTCACACATCAAAAGAGAAGCTTCCTTAATGAAGAGCGGCGGTTGATGAGGAATAAAAATGCGTTGCATCACAGGGAATTTCAGATAATGAAATGCGTTACCCGAGAGTGAATAATGGCCACTCTATCGACACGGGGTATGCAAGTACCAGTAAAAGTCACTTTGAAGATCTCATTTGACGAATATCATAGAAAATACAGTGTGGCGTCTGTACCGACAGTAACGACATCACAGGCACGACGATGTCTCGACGGAAAGGGGAGAAGGCAGTTATTAGCAATAATGTATTGAGCACACGCTTACAAAACTATTTTCTTTACTTTCAAAAGGTACATGATAATAACCAATAATAGAATGTTAAAGAAACTAATTCTGAAAAAAATTGTCTTCAGTGCACCTGAACGTGAGCTGTATTCAGTCCCCCTGCCGTCATACATGGAATACCGCGAGCTGTAATCAGTCCGCCTTTTGTCATACATGGAATAATGCGAGAAGGGCAGCTGTATTCAGTCCCCCTGCTGTCATACATGGATTAAAGCGAGAAGGTGAGCTGTATTCAGTCCGCCTGCTGCCATACATTGAATAACGCGAGCTGTATTCAGTCCGCCTGCTGTCATACTTGGAATAAAGCGAGCTGTATTCAGTCCCCCTGCTGTCATACATGGAATACCGCGAGCTGTAATCAGTCCGCCTTTTGTCATACATGGAATAATGCGAGAAGGGCAGCTGTATTCAGTCCCCCTGCTGTCATACATGGATTAAAGCGAGAAGGTGAGCTGTATTCAGTCCCCCTGCTGCCATACATGGAATAACGCGAGCTGTATTAGGTCCGCCTGCTTTCATACTTGGAATAAAGCTAGCTGTATTCAGTCCGCCTGCTGTCATACATGGAATAAAGGGAGAATGTGAGCTGTATTCAGTCCCCCTGCTGTCATACATGGAATACCGCGAGCTGTATTCACTCCCCCTGTTGTCATACTTGGAATAAAGCGAGCTGTATCCAGTCCGCCTGCTGTAAGACCTGGAATAACGCGAGAATGTGAGCTGTATTCAGTCCCCCTGCTGTCATACATGGAATACCGCGAGCTGTATTCAGTCCCCCTGCTGTCATACATGGAATACCGCGAGCTGCAATCAGTCCGCCTTTTGTCATACATGGAATAATGCGAGAACGTGAGCTGTATTCAGTCCGCCTGCTGTCATTCATGGAATAACGCGAGCTGTATTCAGCCCCCCTGCTGTCATACATGGAATACCGCGAGCTGCAATCAGTCCGCCTTTTGTCATACATGGAATAATGCGAGAACGTGAGCTGTATTCAGTCCGCCTGCTGTCATACATGGAATAAAGCGAGCTGTATGAGGTCCGCCTGCTGTCATACATGGGATAAAGCGAGCTGTATTCAGCCCCCTGCTGTCATACATGGAATAAAGCGAAAATGTGAGCTGTATTCAGTCCGCCTGCTGTCATACATGGAATAAAGGGAGCTGTATTCAGCCCCCCTGCTGTCATACATGGAATAAAGGGAGCTGTATTCAGCCCCCTTGCTGTCATACATGGAATAACGCGAGAATGTGTGCTGTATTCAGTCGCCTCCTGACATACATGGAATAACGCGAGAATGTAAGCTGTATTCAGTCCGCCTGCTGTCATACATGGAATAAAGCGAGCTGTATTCAGCCCCCCTGCTGTCATACATGGGATAACGCGAGCTGTATTAGGTCCGCCTGCTTTCATACTTGGAATAAACCGAGCTGTATTCAGTCCCCCTGCTGTCATACATGGAATAAAGCGAGAAGGGAAGCTGTATTCAGTCCGCCTGCTGTCATACTTGGAATAACGCGAGAATGTGAGCTGTATTCAGTCCGCCTGCTGTCATACATGGAATAAAGCAAGCTGTATTCAGTCCGCTTGCTGCCACACATGGAATAAAGCGAGCTGTATTCAGTCCCACTGCTGTCATACATGAAATAAAGCGAGAATGTGAGCTGTATTCAGTCCGCCTGCTGTCATACATGGAAAAAAAGCGAGCTGTATTCAGCCCCCCCCCCCCCCCCCCCCCCCCCCCCCTGCTGTCATACATGGAATAACGCGAGAATGTGAGCTGTATTCAGTCCGCCTACTGTCATACATGGAATAACACGAGAATGTAAGCTGTTTTCACTCCGCCCGCTGTCATACATGGAATAAAGCGAGCTGTATTCAGCCCCCCTGCTGTCATACCTGGAACAACGAGAGCTGTATTCAGTCCGCCTGCTTTCATACTTGGAATAAAGCGAGCTGTATTCAGTCCGCCTGCTGTCATACATGGAATAAAGCGAGAATGTGAGCTGTATTCAGTCCGCCCGCTGTCATACATGGAATAAAGCGAGCTGTATTCAGCCCCCTGCTGTCATACATGGAATAACGCGAGAATGTGAGCTGTATTCAGTCCGCCTGCTGTCATACATGGAATAACGCGAGAATGTAAGCTGTTTTCAGTCCGCCTGCTGTCATACATGGAATAAAGCGAGCTGTATTCAGCCCCCCTGCTGTCATACATGGAATAAATCGAGAATGTGAGCTGTATTCAGTCCGCCTGCTGTCATACATGGAATAATGCGAGAATGTGAGCTGTATTCAGTCCGCTGTCATACATGGAATAACGCGAGAATGTGAGCTGTATTCAGTCCGCCTGCTGTCATACATGAAATAAAGCGAGCTGTATTCAGCCCCCCTGCTGTCATACATGGAATAAATCGAGAATGTGAGCTGTATTCAGTCCGCCTGCTGTCAAACATGGAATAAAGCGAGCTGTATTTGGTCCGTCTGCTGTCATACATGGAAGAAAAGCGAGCTGTATTCAGCCCCCCCCCCCCCCTGCTGTCATACATGGAATAACGCGAGAATGTGAGCTGTATTCAGTCCGCCTACTGTCATACATGGAATAACACGAGAATGTAAGCTGTATTCAGTCCGCCTGCTGTCATACATGGAATAATGCGAGAATGTGAGCTGTATTCAGTCCGCTGTCATACATGGAATAACGCGAGAATGTGAGCTGTATTCAGTCCGCCTGCTGTCATACATGAAATAAAGCGAGCTGTATTCAGCCCCCCTGCTGTCATACATGGAATAAATCGAGAATGTGAGCTGTATTCAGTCCGCCTGCTGTCAAACATGGAATAAAGCGAGCTGTATTTGGTCCGTCTGCTGTCATACATGGAAGAAAAGCGAGCTGTATTCAGCCCCCCCCCCCTGCTGTCATACATGGAATAACGCGAGAATGTGAGCTGTATTCAGTCCGCTGTCATACATGGAATAACGCGAGAATGTGAGCTGTATTCAGTCCGCCTGCTGTCATACATGGAATAAAGCGAGCTGTATTTGGTCCGTCTGCTGTCATACATGGAAGAAAAGCGAGCTGTATTCAGCCCCCCCCCCCCCCCCCCCTGCTGTCATACATGGAATAACGCGAGAATGTGAGCTGTATTCAGTCCGCCTACAGTCATACATGGAATAACACGAGAATGTAAGCTGTTTTCACTCCGCCCGCTGTCATACATGGAATAAAGCGAGCTGTATTCAGCCCCCCTGCTGTCATACCTGGAACAACGAGAGCTGTATTCAGTCCGCCTGCTTTCATACTTGGAATAAAGCGAGCTGTATTCAGTCCGCCTGCTGTCATACATGGAATAAAGCGAGAATGTGAGCTGTATTCAGTCCGCCCGCTGTCATACATGGAATAAAGCGAGCTGTATTCAGCCCCCTGCTGTCATACATGGAATAACGCGATAATGTGAGCTGTATTCAGTCCGCCTGCTGTCATACATGGAATAACGCGATAATGTAAGCTGTTTTCAGTCCGCCTGCTGTCATACATGGAATAAAGCGAGCTGTATTCAGCCCCCCTGCTGTCATACATGGAATAAATCGAGAATGTGAGCTGTATTCAGTCCGCCTGCTGTCAAACATGGAATAAAGCGAGCTGTATTTGGTCCGTCTGCTGTCATACATGGAATAAAGCGAGAATGTGAGCTGTATTCAGTCCGCCTGCTGTCATACATGGAATAAAGCGAGCTGTATTTATTCCCCCTGCTGTCATACATGAAATAAAGCGAGATTGTGAGCTGTATTCAGTCCGCCTGCTGTCATACATGGAATAATGCGAGAATGTGAGCTGTATTCAGTCCGCTGTCATACATGGAATAACGCGAGAATGTGAGCTGTATTCAGTCCGCCTGCTGTCATACATGGAATACCGCGAGCTGTAATCAGCCCGCCTTTTGTCATACATGGAATAAGGTGAGCTTTATTCAGTCCCCCTGCTGTCATACATGGAATAATGCGAGAAGGTGAGCTGTATTCAGTCCCCCTGCTGCCATACATGGAATAATGCGAGAAGCTGAGCTGTATTTAGTCCGCCTGCTGTCATACATGGAATAATGCGAGAAGCTGAGCTGTATTTAGTCCGCCTGCTGTCATACATGGAATAACGTGAGCTGTATTCAGTCCCCCTGCTGTCATACATGGAATAACGTGAGCTGTTTTCAGTCCGCCTGCTGTCATACATGCAATAATACGAGCTGTATTCATTCCGCCTGCTGTCATACATGGAATAACGTGAGCTGTATTCAGTCCCCCTGCTGTCATACTTGGAATAACGTGAGAAGGCCAGTAGTACGCCGCTTTTCTCAGTTTAGTAGCATAAGATGCAGCGGGAATGCGAGCGTCTTTACGACAAGCAGACACACCATCCTTCCTCACCCCGACAAGCTGACACACCATCCTTCCTCACTCCGACAAGCCAGGATGTCACAAGCTCCCATCCCATTTCAACCAGATTTATTTTAATAGCTAAAACACTTATCATATTTACAACTAGTCCGCGTCAGGCACTCTTCTGCTAACAGGGATTACAGGGAAGAAGGTGTACACTCTCTACCCCTCAGGTCCCGTCCCCCTCCCCCTCCCCCTCCGTCCGTTCCCCCTTGTGGCCGGGGCGACTGTGATTGAAACCTTAGCTATACAGTAAAGCTTTTCCGTCAGCAGATCCCATTAATATTTCAAACCATCTCGTCAAGAGGCCATGCATATTTAATGTAATTATGATAGGGAGGAGAGTAGTGACGAGCGAGCGAACGTGCCACGTTGTTCATCTTGATTACTCTGTGTGACGTGAACAACAGAGGGAATTATACCAGATTCTTGACACCTTCCCGCTCCGTCTTCCCGCCTTTCTCGCTCTTCAGGGGAACATCACGACGACGTTGACATCACGAGCCTCACTTATACACATACAACGCTTCAGCTAAACAAGATAACTGTGGGACACACTGTGGCTGAAAAAGACGACAGCGGGATACACCCCAGCTGAAAAAGACCATTGCGGGAAACGCTTCAGCTGAAAAAGACCACTGCGTGATACGCTTCAGCTGAAAAAGACCATTGCGGGAAATGCTTCCGCTGAAAAAGACCACATCGGGAAACGCTTCAGCTGAAACAGACCATTGCGGGAAACGCTTCAAATAAAAAAAAGACTACTGCGCGAAACGCTTCAGCTGAAACAGAACATTGCGGGAAACGCTTCAAATAAAAAAAAAGACCACTGCGGGATACGCTTCAGCTGAAAAAGACGACAGCGGGATACGCTTCAGCTGAAAAAGACCACTGCGGATACGCTTCAGCTGAAAAAGACGACAGCGGGATACGCTTCAGCTGAAAAAGACCACTGCGGATACGCTTCAGCTGAAAAAGACCACTGCGGGATACGCTTCGGCTGAAAAAGACCACTGCGGGATACGCTTCGGCTGAAAAAGACCTCTGCGGGATACGCTTCGGCTGAAAATGACCACTGCGGCATACGCTTCGGCTGAAAATGACCACTGCGGGATACGCTTCAGTTGAAAAAGACCACAGCGGGATACGCTTCAGTTGAAAAAGACCATTGCGGGATACGCTTCAGTTGAAAAAGACCACTGCGTGATACGCCTCAGCTGAAAAAGACCACTGCGGGATACGCTTCAGCTGAAAAAGACCACTGCGGGATACGCTTCAGCTGAAAAAGACCACTGCGTGATACGCTTCAGCTGAAAAAGACCACTGCGGGATACGCTTCAGCTGAAAAAGACCACAGCGGGATACGCTTCAGCTGAAAAAGACCACTGCGGGATACGCTTCAGTTGAAAAAGACCACTGCGGGATACGCTTCAGCTGAAAAAGACCACTGCGGGATACGCCTCAGCTGAAAAAGACCACTGCGGGGTACGCTTTATCTGAAAAAGACCACTGCGTGATACGCCTCAGCTGAAAAAGACCACTGCGGGGTACGCTTCAGCTGAAAAAGACGACAGCCGGAAACGCTTCAGCTGAAACAGACCACTGCGGGATATGCTTCAAATAAAAAAAGGCCATTGTGGAACACGCTTCAGATTAAAAAAACCGGCAGATAATGCTCCAGCTAAAAAAGACCACTTTGACTTCGCTTTATCTGAAAAAGACCACTGTAGGACATGCTCCAGCTTAAAAAGACCATTGCTGGATACGCTCCAGCTAAAAAAGACCATTGCAGACCCCGCTTCAGATACCACAGGACAATCACCCGGCAGTGAATGGGTACCAGGTAGGACGAGATGGTAATGTGTTTGGTTGTACACCCGAGGGAGCGGAGAATGAAAACTCGAGTGCACGCCGATCAACTGACCGGGGAAATGATAATGCAACGCTTCAGGCATACATTCCGTTCGGCGCTATGCACTTTACAAGCGGATAATTATTATTATCATCATTAGTATTACTAAAGTGGTTAACGACTATGACCAGGAACATTTCTGGCTTGTCCTCAAACATTCAACTGACAAGCCGTGAAATACTGTTTGATGCAGCGTTAAGCTCCAACTCGTGCTATAAAAGGGGCTTCGCGTTGCGTAAGACCTTCCTTGTGACCTTGGTCACTGCTAACGCCAGGGTCTTTGCTTGAGGAAGCCATGTTTAAACATTCAATTTTCAATCATTTTGAATACTTAGGATTAACATAACATGACATAAATAATAATATTTCTTCCTTGCATATTCAATAAAAACGTCCACTCGTGAAGATCCGGGGTAGAATGGGTCTTTAGCAACCCATGCTAGACGTAAAAGGCGACTGTGCTTGTCATAAGAGGCGACTAATGGGATCGGGTGGTCAGACTCCCTGACTTGGTTGGCGCATGTCATCGTATCCCAATTGCGTGGATGTCAATCCCTGCATTGGTCTAATTCGATTATTTACAGACCCCCGTCATATATCTGGAATGTTTGTGAGTGCGGCGTTTAACAGCAGACTACCAAACCAATAAAAAGTCAAGACGTGCATCACTTCGGGCTTTTCTCTAACATTAAGTTGACACGCTGTGATATAACTGGAATACTCTTAAAAGTGGCGTTAAACCCAACTCAATCACTCACTCATACAAAGTAGGTCACGGTGACCGGATATTCGTATGACCCAATCACATATCAACACATACATAACCTCCATGTCCTACACACACCCCTGGGAAGGGTATAGTGACCTTGACCTACAACAAATGTCCCTGAACCCCTCATCAAACATAGACCCCACCCTGAGAGTGATCTGTACCAAGTGTCTCCAGCCTGCAGTCAACTTTTTCTAGTTTCGTATAAACAGCCAGTTGTGTGTGTATGAACTCCATACCGACCTTGACCTTTGACATATATCCGGATGATTCCATTTCTTGAGGCTTAAAAAACAAAACACGGCGGTGGGCAGCTTCCAAGAAAGCTTTAGAGTAAAATACGTGACACAACGATTCTTTTAGACAAAGTAGACACAAATTATGGATAACAACTTCTTTAAAACTGTAAAGGCGACGTTTCGGTGTAGATCCTTATACCATTGCCAACGGTCTTGCTTGCCAACGGTCTTGCTTGCCAACGGTCTTGCTTGACAACGGTCTTGCTTGCCAACGGTCTTGCTTGACAACGGTCTTGCTTGACAACGGTATAAGGATCTACACCCAAACGTCGCCTTTACAGTATTAAAAAGGTGGTATCCATAAATTGTGTCTACTTTGTCTTCCGTCAACTTCTAAGTAATGCCTATCAAACAATTAATTCTTTTAGACGCCCTATGTTTCCAGGAAAAACGCTGTGTATGGAGACGCATTTTAATTGTGGATGCCGACAGCCTGAAAGAGAATGATCGTCAGCCTACTATGAACTAAAAGAACACTGTTGCTAAGCATCCAGTTTGAGTTAGTGAGTATGGTTTTACGCCACGTTTAGCAATATTCCAGCAATGTGGGGAATCGAACCCGGGTCTTCGGCGTGACGAGCGAACGCTTTAACCACTGGGCTACCCCACCGCCCGGCATTCCGTTGTAGGTCCCAGGGTAGAATAGAACTCTATATCATATGAGATTGTCGTAAGAGGCGACTAAATGTATCGAGTTGTCAGGTTCGGTGACTTGTTGAGTGTGAGTCATCGTACCCCGATGGTGTGTCAAATCAACGATTTGCCTGAGCCGGCGTTGGCTCATTAATCCAAAAACCCAGGTTCGAATCCCACATGGATACAGTGTATGAACTACATTTGACGCCCGCCATGATATCGCTGGAGCAGTGTTAATGCAGCGTAAACCACAATCACTAACTTTCTAATTCAGTTCAGAAGTTCTGTTAGGTCACGATGCGATACGTTTCCAAATAATTTGTACACGATATAACCAACTGCGCATTATTATACACAATTTATTCTTTTCGATAAAAATCTCCAATGGAACTTAACAGAGGAAAAGAAAGCATGTGTTTCTATGACAACACCAGAACAATCAGAGAGACTTCATCGGATTAAGACATAAAATACTATCTGATGTCAAATATTTAACGTATTTAACGACATGTATCGATACTAAATGAGCCGCATCGTGTATCACTGCTTAAATACAGCAGTGCATACAGGTGAATCATTTCTTTTTATGAAACTTCATTCTCGTGTATTCGGGGCCAGTAACCAAGTGGTCTTGTATCCACGGAACGTGTTCTGAGAGGTCTTAATATGAAAAGTGCAACATTAGCGACTGAGGTACTGAGTTGGGGGCCGCGTGCGTTGTCGAGTGGATAGGGCCTCTGCCCGGAGAGCGGAAAGTTGGCGGTTCGATTCCCGACTGCGTCATACCAGAAGATGTTAAAAGATGGGACTGTTACCCTGCCTGGCGCTCGGCATTAAGGGGATAATTTAGGGACTGATTGGCCGGACGCGGACACACGCACGCGTTGCTATATAAATACAATAAGTTCGAGGTAAGGCAGGTCCTAGACGTTAATCGCTTTTATAGAACCCACAAACATGGCTATGATGCTGACAAACGAAGGTTCATAACCAGGACGACCTCACGGTCATAAGGTCCTGTCACGCCAAAGGGAAGTAACTCTGAATTCCAGCGCCTAACACCACTGCACCCCTAAAACAAGCATGAGGAGTAGAGACAAAGTGGCACTGGCTCACCCTGGCACTACGCCCGACACCAGCCGAATCAGGCCGGAGAAGTAGGCTGTAACGGTTACCATTCAATCACACAGGTATTGCAATTCGAATGGAAAAAATGCATGTTGAAATATTTGTGGTAAAAATATCTTCCCACCTGTGAGAAAACGCTATGGCGTCAATGTCTGGGACTCGACACGCGAGTAGCTAGTTAAAGTGAACGTTTTAGAATCCTGTAAATCTCCAAGGACTGTATTTGACCCTAATTGAGCATCGGCTTGATAAAACATTAATAAGAGTTAATTAATCGAATCGTGTTTGATCAAACATTGTCATTTATTGAATTATGATACTGGGGCGAGCTGATCGTAATGAAAGAGTTCCGTGTGTGTGGATCTCCGTGTCATCAATCAGACAGCAGACGTGTTTTATGAACATTAATTACACGCAGTTTTCCTCTCGTGCACAGAGCAGACGATCGCGACATGGGTGACGTCATCACCAGGCAGGATCCAATGACAAGGATGTTTGAATAGCACGCGCTCTATTGTGATGCTGCATGTGCAGATGTCGCCTGCTTGGGTCATTTGAGCCGAGGGCGGAGAGGATCACTGACAACGCAATTTGAATGCAAGTAGTGTGCAATGATATTAATCTCACTCCTAGCATCCTGAATTAGATCCGGTTCAGCACTGAGTTGTTATAAATTAATATTTTCAGAAAGTAGTGTTGTCGTATCACGTTGTAGGTACATATGCGGCTCGGGAAGGTTTCAAAGGATGGAGTTTGTAACATTAGAGTCCAAGAACCCAAGTACAGGCTTGTCTCCTGTTTGGCTACGTCAACCATCCGTTCTCCTTTGACGAGAAGCACATATTTATTGCGTCCGTATCTACTCCAAGAATCCAAGAGCGGCTGGGCATAAGGGGAACTGGTTATATTTTTTAAAGACACTGGTGTGGCGTATTTAACCCAAGAATAACAATCGACACAAAGACACTGGTATATTTACCCCAAGAATTATCATAGACACTAAGACACTGGTATAGCGTATTCAACCCAAAATTGCAATGGACACTAAGACACTGGTATAGCGTATTTAACCCAAGAATTACAATGGACACTAAGACACTGGTATATTTACCCCAATAGTTATCATAGACACAAAGACACTGGTATATTTACTCCAAGAATTACAATGGACACTAAGACACTGGTATAGCGTATTTAACCCAAGAATTACAATGGACAAAAAGACACTGGTATATTTACCCCAAGAATTATCATAGACACTAAGACACTGGTATAGCGTATTTAACCCAAGAATTACAATAGACACTAAGACACTGGTATAGCGTATTTAACCCAAGAATTACAATGGACAAAAAGACACTGGTATAGCGTATTTAACCCAAGAATTACAATGGACACTATGACACTGGTATAGCGTATTTAACCCAAGAATAACAATGGACACAAAGACACTGGTATATTTACCCCAAGAATAACAATGGACACTAAGACACTGGTATATTTACCCCAAGAATTACAATGGACACTAAGACACTGGTATATTTACCCCAAGAATTACAATGGACACAAAGACACTGGTATAGCGTATTTAACCCAAGAATTACAATGGACACAAAGACACTGGTATAGCGTATTTAACCCAAGAATTACAATGGACACTAAGACACTTGTATAGCGTATTTACCCCAAGAATAACAATGGACAAAAAGACATTGGTATATTTACCCCAAGAATAACAATGGACACAAAGACACAAAGACACAATGACACTGGTACATTTACCCCAAGAATAGCAATGGACACAAGGACACATATTATTCTTCTAGATAAATGCATATAACTTTTTGATGGTAATGTTTCATGCGATCCATGAATGGTGAAAAGAAGCACATGTTCAGAGCTGGGAGCCGGGTGACTGATATGCAACTGAAAGTTAAAACTGAGCTAGCTCCCTCTCTTCATAATAACCAAGGACAATTCATCATTCAACTCTGTTCCCGATTGTTAGGACCACGTATTACTATGCTGCATTCGTCTCCATCAACTTGTTCCATCTCCAAGCTTCAAATTACAGGCGGACTAACCCCTTCTGGTGCCAGTGGTTTAGTCTGTGGGGTCATCGGCACAGACAGCTGCAAAGAGAACGTTCTTAATTAAATATCTCATAATATTGCTTTTTCATAACTTCTCCGTATACACATTTTCAAATTCCGAACCTGACATCTCAGTACATATGATAATATGGTAAATGTATAATCGAGTTATTCAAAATGGAGTCGATATTCAAAGTGACGCTTTTTGAAAAGATCAGATACCCGTCTTTAAAGCGCCTGTGATATTGAATTGCTGTCAGACGATAGAGGCCGCCCGTGCCGGGCTTGGCCGTATTAGGCGTCGGTAATTTCATTGTGGACATCAATATTTGGCCACTTCGGCCTTAATAAGGATACAAGTTAATATCATCACTTTCTGTCGCCTGGTCAATCGGCACAGCTGCTGTCAAAACGGCATTGAATCAGATCTTCTCTAACAACAAGCGGAAATGCGAACTCAGTAAACGACGACTCATCAACTGATTTGTACAAACGTTCTCGCTTTCTGACAGTCACGTGTGTTGACACAGATCGCCATGTTGCGCGTGCCTCTGCTCCCAACACTGCTGACCCGTGCGAGGGGCTGTTTGGTTGTAATTCATGAATCAAAAATTATTTCAGTGTCACTCTATACATACGATCAAAACCAGTACATTAGAGACTTGCCATAATACTGCATACCGCAAACTAGCAACAAGCCTATACATTTATTATGGGGTATTTTGTAAGTGAGTTTTTATTGTAGCCAGTAATATGACATATATCGCGATTCCATGTAACCAGCAATATGACACATATATAACACGATATACTGTAACCAGCAATATGACATATATCACACGATTCGTTGAAACCAGCAATATGACATATATCGCGATTCGCTGTAACCAGCAATATGACATATATCACACGATTCCCTGTAACCAGCAATATGACATATATCACACGATTCCCTGTAACCAGCAATATGACATATATCACACGATTCCCTGTAACCAGCAACATGACATATATCACACGATTCCCTGAAACCAGCAATATGACATATATCACACGATTCCCTGTAACCAGCAATATGACATATATCACACGATTCCCTGTAACCAGCAACATGACATATATCACACGATTCCCTGTAACCAGCAATATGACATATATCACACGATTCCCTGTAACCAGCAATATGACATATATCACACGATTCCCTGTAACCAGCAATATGACATATATCACACGATTCCCTGTAACCAGCAATATGACATATATCACACGATTCCCTGTAACCAGCAATATGACATATATCACACGATTCCCTGTAACCAGCAACATGACATATATCACACGATTCCCTGTAACCAGCAACATGACATATATCACACGATTCCCTGTAACCAGCAATATGACATATATCACACGATTCCCTGTAACCAGCAATATGCCACATATATCACACGATTCAGTGTAACCAGCAAAATAACATATATCACACGATTCGCTGTAACCAGCAATATGACACATATAGCACACGATATACTGTAGTCAGCAATATGACATCTATCACGATTCCCTGTAATCAACAATAATACTTTGACATTACGATACTCTGTAGTCAGCAATACTACATTTATATCACAAATCAGCAGTCGGCAATACTACATTTATATCACAAATCAGCAGTCGGCAATACTACATTTGTATCACAAATCAGCAGTCAGCAATACTACATTTATATCACAAATCAGCAGTCAGCAATACTACATTTATATCACAAATCAGCAGTCAGCAATATTGCAATGTGCGAATGGGTGAGTGTTAATAGTAGTCCCTGTGTATTCAAAGCCATGTCTCCGTGTACCAGCATGTGAAAGCTGAAGGTTGAGTGGTGACGTGAGGTGTGGTGTTTTGTTATGGTAAGTTATAGAGTTGTTGTGTGAGGTGTAGTGAGTGATGTGTGATGTTTCTGACCCGTGCTGGGATGCCGTGCTGCGTGTATGCTGCGTGTCATGTGTGATGTCGTGTGCGCCAGTGCTGCGTGTGGTGTCGTATGTGTGATGTTGTGTGTGTGACATTGTGTGATGTCGTGTGTGTGTGATGTCGTGTGTGTGATTTGTGGTGTCGTGTGTGTGATGTGTGATGTATGTGTGGTGTCGTGTGTGTGATTTGTGGTGTCATATGTGCTGTGTGTTATGTCTGGTGATGTGTGTGATGTGTGATGTCGTATGTGTGATGTGTGGTGTGGTATGTGTGTGTGATGTAGTGTTTAATGTGTGTTGTGTGTGATATCTGGTGTGTGTGTGATGTCGTCTGTTTAATGTGTGTGATATGTGTGTGATTGAGATGTGTGATATGTGTGTGTGATATCTGATGTATGGTGTCGTGTGTGTGATGTTGAGTGTGTGATGTGTGACAGTATGGGTGTGATGGTTTGTATGCAGTGTTGTTTAACGCCGCACTCTTGTGCATGACGTGTTTTGCGTGATGTGCGTATGATGTGTAATGCTATGTTAGGTGGTTTGAGTGTAATGTCTAATGCTATGTGTTGTGTGTGGAGGTTTGTCTGTAATGTGTGTGTTGTGTGTGGAGGTTTGTGTGTCATGTGTAATGTATGTGTGTGTTGTGTGTGGATTTGTGCGTGACAACGCGTAACATATAAAAAAACATCGGTATTAATAAAGGTTGAAATCCCAAGACTTTAACAGAACACCAAACTGCACATTGCGTAACGCGTGTCCGTGAAGGGGGTTGGGGAGCCTGCCCGGGTACACTCCAGGTACCTCGCGGGAAACAGGTCTGGTGATTCCATCCGTCCAAGCGGATCCCGGGCCCGTGCAGTCGCACATGCGAGGGGGTGAGAGACGTTGACATGTACATGATAAAGTCGGCCCCGGCACGAGCCCCGCTCCCCGCGAACACAGCGGCGGCAGACAATCTCTCTCCCTCACGGCAGCGTTCCCACGGTCCCTTGCCATCACCTGGATCACGTGACCTTGGGCTGACGCTCGCTCCCACCTGGACTACATCATATATTGTTGTCGTTGTCGTAAATGAATTTGTGAATCGTTGGCACATCAGAAACACCGTGCCAACATCGGTGTCATGTTGTTATTTACATATTACATGCACTAATGTCTGACACAGCTGCGAGGGAAATATTTGGTAATGAGATTTTGGGAAATGAAATAAGGTCATATATATTGTTTTGCAAAAAAACCCAGGGCGCAGCGGATCGTAAACTAACCTTGACGCCACGGTCACCATGACAACAAAACGAAACTATTCTACAAATATTAACCTTTTGTAGTAGGATACAAATTTGACAAAAAGTTGTAAATCTTAATGTACAGTAGCAACATATATTCACATACTTATTTCAATTTTTCAGTATAAATGGTTACAGAAAGACAGGTATATGCTGTCTGTGATTATATGGTGTTTCGCATTTTTTTGCATTTCGAACTTGTAAATTATTTTGTTATGATAGCTGTAAGGTTGCTAATTAACTCATACACACGGTGCGACATTTCATCTTCAAAGAAGAATATTAAAGTGAATAACGAGCGAATATATTTTTGGTAATTTTGTTGTTACAAGTTATTCCTGTATAACGTTTGTACATAGGTAGGTATGGCGCTGAGTTTGTGGGTAGCAAGTGAATACGTCCTGTCTCTTGTCGCCTGACTTCGTCTCTAGGGACGACACATACCGTTGCTATGTTGCGGTATTCCACCAGCACGTGCTGGCGCGTGAGAAGCACGTGTCGCGTGCTGACAACACGTACAGTATCTGCTGCAGCAGCCTTGATCAAGTTTCAAGCAGCTCTTCGTCGATAAGCACGCCGCCTCACGCTTCCAGTCCATAACACATCCACGGCTCCCAACAACAATCTTCAACTTGTTTCAAGTTTACAAAGTGCATTGTAAGTTTGTCAAGTCCCCCTGCCGGCGTTGGACAGTTACCCCTCAACAGAGCTCATCACTGACCACTGGTTACCGGACGCTTCCCTTTCCCTCCCTCCGCTAGCGGCTGCTCAGCTCGTGCAATAACGCGATTGAACACAGCGAGTGCCAGCCCCTTTAATTGAACGACCGAGCATGCGCACAGTGCAACTGACTAAAAATACTAGCATCTGTCGGTCGCTATACTTTCCCACACCATTAGGTAGTGGAAACACTTTTTGTACAAGTTTCCGATACTTGCTGACTACCTGAGGGGATGTCATTTTGCATTCTTTTCAGCAGCGGTGAATTATTTTTGCCGCTTTGTGAAGATGGGTGAAAAGTGATATTTGAAACGCGTTTCAGGGTAGGAATGTATGCGAGCACAAGAGTGGGGCCGACTTGTGTACTATCTCAAGGGCTGGAACAGGTATGCTTTGAAAAGCATAGTAAACCCGAACGTCTACAACGACTATTGCAGACTTGGCCTTTAAACTATGTTTTGCCTCCACTGTTGCACTGTCGTCGTTGTTGTCGTGATGCAAGTGTGTTCGGGGTCGGGGGTGTTCGAGCTGGGTGTCCTCTCTGTCAACAACCCCCGGGGGGAGCTCGCCAGCGGGGTGTGTTGTTCCGGGGGTAGGGGGAAGGAGGGGGTGTGCAGCACCCCTTGTAAGACCCAGTTCCGAGCCTGTCTCAAGGAATACCAATCTCGGGTGACACCCGACGGGACTTGTACGTTCGGGAATGTGTCAAGCCTTGTCCACCACGGAAATTCCTTCACCCTCCCGGAGGGAACCGGCAACACTCTGGAATTACCCTTTAACTTTGCTTGGACCGTGAGTACCCATATTATATTTTATTTCACTTTTATTTCCATGTACTCTGTTGCACGAACGTGGCTCACGACTAGAATGACTACGTAAAGCTATAACAATGTGTTTCTTGTAGAAAGGTGTGATGTTCTTGGCAGCGGAGCGTGTATCGCAGAAGGTGGTTGTTCTTGAGTATTCGCCTCTCATGCCAACTTTTCTCTCTTAGGTTCAATGTTATTACGTCACCATTGGCCTATATACTGGCCTATTTATTTGGTTTACCTCGGGGAAGCCTCGCAATGTGCACATTCGAGAGTGGAGACATGTATTTACCCTGCACGTGGGTATACCACAGAACCTTCTATCTTGTCATTCCCTGCGAGTAGAAGGCATACCAATGTTATATAGGTATTCATGTATATTCGAATTTCCTGGTTCACTGTGTAAATTTTGAATCAATTATATGTTTGAACAAAGTATGCAGCTTACAATGCATTTACACCAAAGTATTCCAGCTCCCGAGGCTCGGCCTCATTGATAACTCTAGGGGAGAATTCGTCTTTATGACCGCAGGTATTTAAAGGTCGCATAAGCTATCCGTGTCTATAGAATTCATTGTGAAGAAATATTCGGCGATCCCAATCCTCCGATATTGAATATCAGTATATCATTTGATGATCGAAGTGTGAGGTGTGGGGAGCAGGCTTACCCTTGTCCCCAGCCACGTGCGCGTCAACGCTGTCAAGCAGCCCTCGACATTATTCACAATCAAATCAATTGTAGCTTGTGCTGTGCACTTTAAGAAACCATTTAGTATTCATTCAAGTGTCAGCTTAATATGTTGTATGATTATTTATTTGTATTTATTGTAAATAAGTTTTACATTCGGGAAACGTCAAGGTCTTAACAGAAAATATCTTCAGCCGAAACGGTCGAATGGATGGTATATTTGAATTTATTAGCCGTCTCGTGTAAGTACAAGACATGACAAGCTTTCATTTGTTTGTAAGTTATGGAAGAACATATTAAATATGATATTAGGTTGGGTAGATTTTCGAGAATTAATTCATTCAATATATTATAAATTGAAATAAAATCCCAGATTCCATCCTATCGCTTGCACGGATAAATTAAGCCAGCTGATAACTGTGTCATGGATATCGTAACGTGCGCGAACCTTAAGGATGGTCTTTAACGCGGTTAAATCTGTTTAAGCACCGCATGAACTCCATACTATATCATATATACATTACACACACAGACGCTCCGCCAGCCCTGAGCGTGCAAGTTTGAAGCCGTACACCGCGGCTCCGCCAACACGTGTGTCCTCTTACCTGATGCCAGGTATTGTAATGGGCTGGGGACAAGTGACTTTATGATCAACTTTGTTTTGATGGCGCGTGGCGCGCGACAGCCTGCGGTGACAGGTATATGCAGCCGAGTATCCGCGTGAGAAAGCCCTGGCAATAACGTCGTCCTAAGTATGTATATGCGCACTGCAGGTACACGACAACATTGATCTACGTGCCTAATTCATATGGTATTATTCGCTTGAATATTTCACTCTCAATGTAATAAAACGCTATCTATATTTTGTTTTATTCCGTGGGGTAACAATTCTGAAACCGGTGTTATCTTCCAAATTTGGAAATTAAACGCGTTAAACTCCCCAAACAGTGGCTGAAGGTAAAAAGTACTCTCTGTCGTGTTGAATAGTATATCGGGGGTCAACAGGGGATATTATCACACTGTTTACAAAGATTGAAACTTTTGAGACATTAATAATTCAGTGGACAGTAGGTTCATTTGGTGTGATATTGTCTCCAATATTCCTAAAGCGGTATACCGAATTGTTTACGTGATAAAGGTATGCTTTTGATGAATTCTCCGTAGCGGGTTTTGCAACAACATGGTGTAGATAGCGGCAATTTTGGTAGATACCATATAAATAGTATTTAATATTGTACAGATGCTGACAATGTGACGATTCTTTCACCGCCATGCAGGTGTCGGTGACATTTATGCACAAATACATTGTGATTAACACGTTATTGTGGGGTTCTCAGCATTAACTAGTTAACATTATGATGGATATTTTAAAAAAGAACTGTATTTTTTCTACTTTAAACATAGTAAGACTGACGCGTTCATTTGATATGTGGTCTCAAATTTCAGGAATCCGTCTTTGAAGTATTTCTGAATTGGAATTTATGAAAAAATTACAATCAGAATTTAAAATGATATATTTTTATTGTAGCAATTTAGGACAAATCGTCACATTACCTAACGCCCCCGTTGGACTTGACTGTCGTGTCGCATATATATATGACTCCAAATAATTGAAGAACGTCCGATATTTTCATATGAATACAGTCACGTGATGACAGTAACTGTAGCCATATGAATAAATCGGGTGTCCTTGAACTTCTGAGCAGTAATCACTGCGACGTCAGCACCGCAGGTTATACTATCCATGGTCAGTACCGCCCGTGTCATTTCAGTCTGTGTGACACGGTTATCGCCCATTGGTCAAGTTCACCACGCGCACTGATCTGATGATAGATTTTATTTATTGTTTCATGAAAGATTTTCTAATCAGTCTTTTGTTATTTATTGTTAATCTCTTTCATGAAAAATCTTCTAAACAGTCTGATTAGTATACTTTGTATTTATGTCCATGAAATATGATATCGAATTTTAAAAAATATCAGCAAATTAATATGCTCTCTAAAAATGACGGAAAATAGAACTTTTAACCAATTTTGGAGCCATTTACTGCTCTAGTGTTGAAAAACATGTGCGCTATTTTCTACTTGGTTTAATGTCATCAATGTAAACTTATCTGTTCAAGATAATTTAGTGTCTCATCGGGTAGTGTAAAAAACTGGAATTACTAGATTAAATCCAAAATATGTCTGTGGGCTGACGAAAAGATGGCATGTTCAATTAGAGGAATCGGATTGAATATTAAAATGATAAATTTAATTTGAATTTGATAACAGAAGTGGTATCACAAATTAGTTTCGCTGTTCGGCTGATTTAATTTCGACTTCTGTAAAACAAATAATGGATATACATGTATTTCAATCATATCATCAATAGCAAGCGATAGACATGTGTTGGTCCATGTTAGTATGTCCATCTTGGCTGAGTATGACCTGCATCCAGCTGCCGACCCCAGGTCTCATTGAGGATGAGGTCACGTTCTTCCTTATTTTGTTCTCTATTGTCAAGCATACGCTATCTGGGGACAGGTTCCCGGTCGGTGTAGCACTTCCGTTTCAGGGTATTTTCTCTCTCTATCTCGCGAGCCCGTTGGTTGAAACACAAACCACGTGGTCAATGAATGGTCAGCCTGAGAATCTGCCGTGGGAATCTGTTGTACCTACATCCATTCATAAATACTACACAAGGTCCAGGTCGCTGTCACGTTTCGCTTATTGACTTCATGTTGGCCGCAGGAGTCGATGATGACTGAGATGAGGTAATTACACTTGTACAGAATGGATCCTCTATTCTGCCGATTTGAGGTGACAGTTGCATACAACATGAGTGAGTGAGTTGGGTTTAACGCCGCTTTTAGCAGTATTCAAGTTACATCACGGCGTGTCAGCTTAATGTGGAAGGAAAGCCCGAAGTAATGCAGGTCTTAGACGTTTACCACTTCGGTGAAACCCACGAGCACGGGTATGGTGCTGACAAACCTAGAAACATAATCGGGGCGAACCGCAACATTATTGAACTTTTCTCGGAATATCATGCGGGTGAATAGCAGTTATGATGACTTTCAGCAAATATTTACAACTTGCCGTGTATCAGTCGAGACCAGTTTAAGTATTTGACTCATCGCAAATTATGACATCGCAAATTATGACATCGCATCCCATTCAAAGTATGAATGATTGAAAAAATAATTAATGTTAATGAAACGGTGTTAGATCACTGGAGATATCGTTTTGTGAAGACATTTTCTCCGGGCGGATATTGAGTGGTTGGTTGTATTTCAAAAGCATGAGGGGTGGTGGGGTAGTCTAGTGGTCAAAGTGTTTGCTCGTCACGCCGAAGACCCGGGTTCGATTCTCCACATGGGTACAATGTATGAAGCCCATTTCTTGTGTCCCCCGCTGTGATATCCCTGGAAGATGTTTTAAATACTCCCTCACTCACTCACAATAAAGCATGCACTACGCAGGGATCCCGTCCCTGGAAAAGATCACTAGTTATTGTCGATTAATGAAAGCTGAGCTTGTTTCTGTCGAGATGAGATAATAGATGTTTTAAAATTACCTCGCTTTTACAATCTCCTTTTATAAGCTAACTAACCTTGTCGTTGATTTTCTGCATGGGAATCAAAACAACTGCTCATTAGAATACCTTTGTTTGTGCTATATAACATGCACATGTAGGAGAAAAATATACTTTTTTCGTCAGTGACGTCAATTTCCATAAATCGTTTCCTTTGATAACACCGCGAATTGGCATCATGACGTCACGGCACGTGCGTAACGAGAATAGTAAACTGCAGAATGTCAACAGCTATTATTTACGTTCAAGGGCTTTTTTGTGTGTTGTGGTCAGATACACATTACCAAACCCAACATTCCACCAGGTAGTCCGTCTGTGCGTGCATGCGCGTGCCGTCTCCCGTGCGCTTGGATACGCGTGTCGTCTCACGTGCGCGTCGATGCAAGGGGCCGCATTCTTTGAACACCGGTGCATGTCAGATTGCTCGAGTCCGAGCTGGGGGAATGTTTCTAAACACAAACCCACAAACACTTTCTTTTGTATTTCCCAGGGATATTATCTTACACTGAGTCGTGATTACCTACCTCTAGACGCAGATGCCACTGATTACCGCCAGGGGGAGCCTTGGCGCGTGCAGGCACGTGCACTGGGAGATAAGTCATAGTAAGCATACATCACAGCGATGCCGAACAGACGGAACTAACTGCTATGCTTATTCAACGAGTGAACTGTGACTGGTGTACCAAATGTACATACACTTCAATATCACATATACCTCAATAGTATATACGCTTCAATTGTACATACTTCAATAGTACATACACTTAAATAGTACATACTTCAATAGTACATACACTTAAATATTACATACTTCAATAGTACATACACTTAAATATTACACACTTCAATATCTCATACTCTTCAAAAGTAAAGACACTTCATTATTCGGCAACATTCCAGCGAAATAACGGCGGTCTGTTAATAGAGCCTTGACCAGACAATCCAGTGATTGACATCATGAGCATCTACCCATCAGTTGGAATACGATGACATGCATCAACCAAGTCAGCGAGCCTGACCACCCGATCCCGTTAGTCGCCTCTTACGACAAGCAAAGTCACCTTTTACGGCAAGTATGGGTTGCTGAAGACCTATTGGATCTTCACGGGTCACATACACTTCAATAGTACATACTGTAATAATACGTACACTTCAATAGTGCATTCACTTCAAGAGTACGTACAATTCAATAGTACATACACAACACTGACGTTGCTTGAATTGTGAAATATGGGAATAATATTAACTAAAATTCCTAAAGTGTACGTAAGTCTATTTCCTGTTCATATTATTAAACATAATTTCGGATTAATTCATCATTTTTACGAGGACAAACGTTGACGAGAAGCGACTGGTGTCGAGATTCAACATGGTGTGAATAATAACATGGGGCTAGCAATCCACCTGCCCAGCAGATGCGTGATGAATGTTGCTGAGGAAGACAATGTACGTTCTCCTTCATCCTTGCTGACATCCTTGACATGACATGTCATGACTGTAGTTTAGAATAGAAACATAAGTATGTACATTCAAAACAAGTGAAAGTAATCGCGCTCCGGCAGTGATGCCCGAGGGGGGCGGGGCACCCAGTTCCCATGCTCCCGCTCTGACCCCACCAGACAGACAAACAGATGACATTTTGTTATTTGCTTCTTGTGTAGACGAGACAAAATGTCTTCCTAACTCTGCATCCCATTGTATGGACGACGAGGAAATGAGAGCACCGTAAATTGTTGGTTTTTTTATGTGACCCATGTAAATAAAAATGCACGATCCTTTTATGGGTGTGAAATGTACATTGGCGCATGTAGGGCTCCTGCACGATTGTTTGCTGGTCGTCAGCATCTGAATATTGGCAGGGAGGGGTTGGGGGGTGGTGAGGAGGGCTGCGTTTCTTGCACTTGATGTGTTTCTACAGGATTTGTTGCAAATTGAGAGACGAAGAATACAGCCGTGTCATGTTGGTATGGGTTAAGGCGACAGGCAGGAAAGTGTGAACCCGTAGTTCACGGCCGTACAACATTTGGAGTTCAAAGCAATTCTTTCTTTTATTTGCCCATATTATTCAATTAAACGACGTGCGGCTCTTAATACAGGGGAATTAATTTCAACAAGTGTGAAACAAGAATACTAACCAATACGTATTTTCCGCTGCGCGCAAGATGTCTTTTAACATTAAATTAATGGCAGATTGAATCTATTATATGCATGCCGGGACAAAGCAAGGACTTGTTATCACATTACCGTGTTAGTTCCGTGATGAATCTACTGATGCTCTATATCTTGAAATAATTATATTCATGTACCGAGCAGTTATGCAAATATAAACAGCCTGTCGTCGACCCTATTACATTTCAATTTATCAGACAAAAGGGTTTCGGTTTCATAACAATTTCACCAATCAATTTCAAGTGGCAGTTTTTTCCCCGATTGTAATTCGATCCGTTCAAAATGATAAGCGATATATTTTTAGAACAATTGGGGTCTTTGTATATTGGGAAGTTTTGTCTTTAGAATATCGAATAAAATCGATATAAGCTGTGACGGGTACGAGATAACCTGTCAATCATTCGTCACACGTCATCTCCCGTGATATAAATCAGTATGTCTACCAAGGCAGGAAGAAGCATGCTGGGACGTCTCTCTGATTGAGCGGTGAGAGAACCTCTCTGACCTGCAGCTGCTTCCAGCCAAGTCGTAACGATTGCACAAGAAATGAGCGGAGACCGCGCAAGCTGTCACTACGATTACCGATTACGCTCCTAATACAGATATTTATTGTTATTTACACAGGCCGATACGACTATTTATCCCCCTTTGATACAGTTTTGTTGTGTGCAATGGGTACGGTGCAATGCGGTTTTAATGGCGACCTTGACTGCCTCGCGACGTGATGGACGGCGGAGGCAGCGTGAAGGTGGCGATAAGGCATTGATTGTGTGCCGGAACAGGCCGTGTTTGGACAGTCGGGAGGGTTTCACTTCTCCAGCGTTCACCGACACCAGGGAGGAGGAGGGGCAAGGGGATTGGGTTATTGTCACAGTGATGCGGGGAGTTGCTAGGTCGGTCAATGGATCACTGTGTTGAGCGCCGGCCAATCAGGGGCCGCGCCTCCCTCGCTCGATCGTTGCTCATCTGACGAAGCCAGGCGGATGACAGATGGGATGGGGGAGAAGATATCGATCTGGATCAGAAATTGTTAATTGAAATTTGCTTCTTGCACCATCTCTTCGGTTCTGGTTGAACATTGTGTTTTTTAATTTAAATCCTTTGGTTGAAATGTCATGGTTACTGACAGCTAGAAACTGCACGGAGAACACCGGGCAGAAGCCTCGGGATATAATGCCCGACTTTTTATTGACAATAACTATCAATCTTTCACATTGTCATTTTACTCGATTTGCCAATGATACCACTTCCCTGTCTATATTTAATATGTGTGTAGGCTTAGATATCAAGGGAATCTAATTCAATAATCTTTAGAAGGGTATAATATATTTAGATATATGATGCCGTACTTTTCCTAATTTGCGTTGGGCATATGGTCACTTTTGATTCCGGCTGAATTACTGGTGCAGTTTCTGAGCCGGGTGATGAACTGCAGTCATGGACCCGTGAAGATCTGGGGTAGTGTAGGTCTTCAGCAACCCATACTTGTCTCCCCGTGAAGATCCGGGGTAGAGTAGGTCTTCAGCAAACCATGCTAGCCGTAAAAGGCGACTATGCTTGTCGTAAGAGGCGACTAACGGGATCGGGTGGTCAGGCTCGCTGACTTGGTTGATGCATGTCATCTAATCCCATTTGCGTAGAACGATGCTCATGATGTCAATCACTGGATTGTCTGGTCCAGATGCAATTATTGACAGACCGTTGTCATGTATAGCTGGAATGCGGCGTTAAACAACAAACAAACAAAACTGCAGTCATGGGTTTGAACACGGGGACGGGGCCAACTGATGATGAAGATGTAGTTTCACCACCTGAACGCACCCAGTATCGTTATACCTGAAATAATCCGCCAAGAGAAATGTTGAAAAGCGGAGACGTTCGTGTAAGCGATGAGGAAATTAATTGAATCGGTCATTGTCTTTTTTTGCGGTCACGTGGTAAAAACGATCGTGACATTGTGGTTTAAATGTGACTCACATCTTTGAAATATGCGCCATATGGGACGATAAATATTTAATAATAATTACTCGCAATCACGACTCGTCACTTGAGATTGAAGCTCAGCAGTGGTGACCACCCCTCGCCTGTCCCTGGCATCGTGGAGGTGTTTTCTCGACACCCCGAGACGCAGTCATGTGTGCCACTCGCATGTCAACATGTCGGCTACAGGCCAGGTGCTGATTGGCTGAAGTACCGTTGGCAACGGCGCTCGTAGTCCCGAGGCTTAGCGACAGGTTTTAGTCACAGTTGTTGCACACTGCGTCAACTGAACCATCTTTTGACCCATAACAACCTTGACGGAATTTTTCGGTTAGATATAATAGATATACCATTGAATGGCGAACCAAAAAGTATCGGCAATGATCAATAAAATGATCGATAGTTTTATGAGTGCATGTATTGATTGATCGACGCGGACGTCGGATGCACTATAACGTTGAAGCATCTTTGATCGTGAATCCTTGACATGCATAAATTGATTGATAGATCAATATAATAGCCCTTCAACGTTAGAACTCAGGCCGTATTAAACTAACAAATGTATCTATATGTGGGAAAGTATACTTTGAACAAGAGGAGGTCGATACACAGCCTTACGTCGTGTAAAAGATGGAGTGGTGATCCGCGGGCTTCATTACTGGAATAGGCCCTGGGTGCTCTATTTTGGTATAAAGTCGACTTTGCATTTTAGAGATCCGGGTTAGCATAGGTCTTCAGCAACCCATGTTTGTCGTAAGAGGCAACTGACAGGATCCGGTGGTCAGGCTTTATGACATGGTTCGATGCTCATGATATCAATCACTGGGTTGTCTGGTCCAGACTCTATTATTTTCAGACCGTCGTCATTTTGCTGAAGTGTGGCGTTAAACAACAACAAACAAACAATAACATTTCAGACCGGATGTTGAACCTACTGAGCTAATTCTTATACTCTGGCTGGCTGACACAGTGTCACATCGTACCCGAACGACGTGCATGATCCTTGAATTGATGGGCGGTCGGGTACCCAGTGCTTCCAGATCAGCGCTGGTTTGCCACACTCACGACTCCGCTGCCAAATTAAAGACAGGAATATGAAAGTACGGTCCGTTTGAATGAGGAGTGAATGACCATTTGACGCTGCTGTCAGCGTTTTGCATGTAGTCAGTAGGTAGTTAAGTCTAGACCAGACAAACCAACGGTTGACATTGTGAGAAACGGGGCGCCGTCTTGGAATGATGACGCACAATCAGGCCACCAATTGTAACGACGGGGTAGCCTAGTGGTTGAGCGTTCGCTCGTCAGACCGGGTTCGATTACCCATACGGTATAGAAGGTATGAAATCCAATTTTAAGTGTCAATACCAAAGTAGAGCGGGAGCAATGCTGAATAGACACATTTCTCTCACTCACTCACTCACTCACTCAGTGTTCAGGGTAGCACGCACAATCGACAGGTTCCACCATAGACGGTTGAAGTCATCGCTGAGACCCCAGGAAAATTGTTTAAGATCTGAAATGTCTGTGCAACATCAAGGGGAATGATTTCAGTCACGTGTAGAGCTACAACATCTCGGTTGGAGATCCTGGTACACTCACGTTACCATTAGCAACAGCAACGTTTAACCCCAGTTTCGATTTTCAGCCTTTAGCTCCGTTTTGTAGTTTCATTTAGTATGCAAATAGCGTCGTGTTGCCGGACATAAACCAGCTCTTCAAGAAAGACGTTGCTTCACCGCCAGCTGGGCGGGGCAGAACGGCCGCGGACGCAAGCTATCCCGTACATCAGAAGATCATGACAGCCTTTAAAAACAGTTTATTTAATTATGAATTTCTGCTATGCCGTTGCAATTTCAATATAAATTCCTCCCCTCCTACAAAATAAGTTAGCTATTAGTAAGGACATTATGAGGTGGTCGTCGCGAGGTTCATATCATTAATACTAGATCTGCCCCGAGGCGATTCTTTAATGTTTCAAAACTCTTGTCCGGGAAATTCGAGTAGCGAATAACTCAACTCAACCGCACAATTTAGAAATAATGTGAATTTTCCCGGAGTGTTATGGTCGTGTAAAAGCTGGTATCAGACGCAGACCGTTGATGCCTCGAGTGGTGGGATTGTGCTGTAGCACTCTGACTGGAAGCGACCGGCCCCGATCAGCTGACTCGCTGGCGAGGTGCCAGGTAGCACACATTCCGCCGTTTTGGCAACTTTCCGTGGATATGCGGGCACGTATGACTTTTATATGGAAAGTATATTTAGTGAAGCGGAATGTCACGAATTAGGCCTATGTTATGTCGTATGTGTTTTTAGCTGCTCATTGTTCAGATAGTGTGATTGTATATAATAGACATATATTATGATATAGTGCGTGGGGTGAATACATGGGGATTTTTTTAAAATATACATTTACTGTACATTCTGATTTACAGCTCAGTGTGATATTGAAGTTTTGTTTTTATATGAGATGCATCGTTTGTGTACATCTATTGACAGATTGGTTCAATGTTAGACGACGGTGATTAAAATATCCATCTTAAATTAAATAACGTGTATTTTTTATGAAGCGTTATTTTGAAGAGGGAAACATTTGAGATTTATGTTTGAATACTATTTAGAAATCTGAAAAAAGATCATAAGTCAATCGGCCAGAATGCGAAAATAAAAAAATCGAAACGATTTCATTTACATGTTAAGATCTGGAAATTTCTATTTTTTCCGGTTAAATATTGCTGCAGACGTCGCCATTTCGGGGAAAGCAATTTAAAAAAAATTAAATTCGTTTCAAGTGGGCGAACAAACCATGTTTCCTTTTTTAAAAGGATGTACTGCAGGGGAAATGTAAAAATAAAATGAAAATATTGACATCCGGTACCGTCTCGAAATTATTTTAGAAAAAAACAAAACATTTACGTTAATAGTGGATGATATTATTTTGCGTATGTCAGCTTTTTCAGAGCGGCTAATGATATATACTGAAACATGTCTGTTTCACCGAAAACATTTACTCTTATCGGCTTTTAAATAATCCATTCTGGACCAAATAAACCAGTGATTGACAACATCAGCAACATCGCGATTTCGCCGTCTCTTTCTCATAATAAAGGTAGATAATATGCTCCATTATTGTTTGCTTAATTAACTGTTAAACAGTGTAATCGTGTTGCAACATATATGCTATCTGACGTAACTCGGGAGCAGCTATCGTGCCATTTTTCATTCCAATCATGTCGGCACATTGTCAGTGGCCGGATTATCAAAACAGGCCCCCTACCGGGAGATATAGCTACTAGTCAGATTTGATAGCGAGGCTTGCAACACATTCCACGCGCGACCTTAGTTTGAAGGAAACCCCTGAAGATCCGGGTTAGAATAAGTTTTCAGCAACCCATGCTTATCGAAAGAGGCGGTTTACGGGATCGGGTGGTCAGGCTCGCTGACTTGGTTGATGCATGTCATCGTATCCCAATTGCGTGGATCAATGCTCATGATATCAGTAACTCGATAATTAACAGACCGCTGTCATATAGCTGGAATATTGCTGAGTGTGGCGTTAAACAACAAACAAACAAATAAGATAGAGGGAATGCATCACGGGGGGGGGGGGGGGGGGGGGGAGAGGCGGTGGGGATATTAGCGTCCTTCAGCTGCAACATCAACCTCCACCCGATACACGATCAGCACGACGCTAACTGGGTTACAATCGATACACATAAAGCTGTAATTCCATGTAATGCTGCGAATGTATATAACATTTGTCTATGACTTTAAACGTTGCTATACAAGTGCAGTACTCTTGAACGCAACGTTACACCCCATTTCACCCAACCTAAAGCACCCTACACTCAGCAATACAGCCCATGCAAGTTAAAATATTTGGCAAGTCTGGAATTAATGCAGTATCTGAATATGAAGAGTATCTCCGGGCTCCTTTTATTATATTTTTTTAAAGATACTTGAGATAATTGTTTTTTGAGTAAAATGTGTTCTTCTCAGTCACTAGATGTTAGTCTATCACCCATACACAATTTAGATAAATTATCACTAAAATAATTTAGGAGTGAGCTCCGTTGGGTCTGTTGATCTCTGAACCTTCTGTTATAAACTGCGTTCTTGCGAGTTTTATTACAGCGTATTTATTACTCTCATTCATCTAGAAATTCACCCAAAGTTTGAACGCACCTTAGTCACAAATATATAATCGCACCGTTCCCATTTATTTATAATTCACACGGAGTGGGGTTTATAGACGGTATGTCATCTGTAAATCTTGACATACTGCAGTTTGGATGTCTGTATGAACGTTTAATGTCTAAGGGTTATCTGTCCAAATGTCTTGGCACGCGGAGGCAAAGCTCCTTACTCCGACGTTACAATAAGGCCTTGAGCTGAGCCTAAGAATAGCCTTGCGCCCAATGCGAGTTGTGCACTGTTATCAACGGCAATACTTCTGTTTACATTGATAGTGGAATCTTCGGCACCCGTGGCTTCTCCGGTGTCAGAATCGCTTTTCTCTTGCCAACTTAAAATAATTCCAAGACGTGAGTAAAAAGATCCAATCAGATAGCTTCAGGTAGCTGCGTCAGCCAATCAACGAGGAAGGTCGCACTGCTCCCTCTGCCGAGTACAACTCCTGGATGGAAGCCAGCGCGAGGGGACGCGTTATTGTTTCGTCCCGTTTTTATTAAATCAACGTTACATAGACTCACGAACAAGAGATTGAAGAGGTTTCAGTATAAATAGCCATCAGTAACGCCAGAACGGGGTAGAAGAGCCGAGTCGAGAGGGAGGAGGGGGCTTTGATCAGAGAACGCAAAGCTGAACAGCGAGAATCACGCCCACAGGTGCGACTCTGCTGCAATCTCAATTGCCCCATCAATAATTAATGGGCAACTCGTCAAGTTGTAGTAGCTGTAGTAAGAATGTTGTTGTTGTGGTAGATGGGGATAACGCCGTGCAGGTCATTGGCGGCTGATGTACATTAGTAAGCGATATCCACGTGAAGTAGGCTTGCTGGGTCACAGTGGAACAAGGACACGCTGAGCTGATGATGCAGAGGGGGGAGGAAGGAAGGGCCACTGAAACAAGGACGGTTACAAACAACTAATGAAAACAAGCCAAAGTATTCCCCACATTGTAAGGCGGGATTTATTCATCGAAGCAGTTGACGGATTTAATATATACATCTAGTTGACTGGTGATATTTAATGTTGAACAAGATATATACTCACAAGAAGTCAAGGAACACCCGTTTCTTTTATATTACTACAGTTAATCTGTCATGGTATGACAGATTAACTGTATTAATATGAAGGAATCGGGTTTTCTTTAACTTCTTTTGAGCAGTATATGTACATGTAGTTTATGGCTCTTGTTTGATAATAGTAAACAAGATATAGATAAATAATTCATTTGTTTTGTTTAATGGTGGACAATATATTAAAAAAATATTTGTATTTATTTAGTGGTCTTCGGTAGCGACTTGAAAGACTGGGTAGCTGGTGTTCACAGTGGCTGTGCTGAGTATGTCTATTGCTTGAACAAAGGTCACAAGTTGAACCATTAACCCCATTGATTGACTGACATCGTACCCCGGTGGCATTGATTGGTGCTCTCACTATCGACCATTGGTTTGGCAGCCGGTATTCGTAATACCCGCAACAATAGTTTGTACCGCATTCACAACATCGGTGAAGGACGCCATATGTAGTTTGGTTGTGAGAGAATGCCATCTTGGAATTACAAATCTCTTCACAAAATACCGATTTGTTTCACAGATTCTTCTATTTACCTTGCCAACTGGTCACAAAGTAAATAATCGAGCCTGGACCAGACAATCCAGTGATTGGTATCATTAGCATCGATGTACGCAGTTGGGATACAATGACATGCATCAACCAAGTCAGCTAGCCTAACCACCTTGGTCACCGTTAACCCGTTAGTCAGCCCTTACGACAAGCATAGTCGCCGTTTGCGACAATCATAGGTTGCTGAAGACCTATTCTTACCCCGATTATCACGGGTCCGATATCAGCGTTTAATGATAATAGCTACGGGAACTGTTATCGAGATGCAAATCATTCGAAAATTATGTTCGTATGTTCTTGGGGCGATGGGGTAGCTTAGTGGTTAAAGCATTTGCTCGTCACGCCGAAGGCCCGCGTTCGATTCCCAACATAGGTACAATGTGTGAAGCCCATTTCTAGTGTCCCCCGCCGTGATATTGCTGGAACATTGCTAAAAGCGGCGTAAAACTATACTCACTCACTCACATGTTCTTTTCACAAGTAAATTTGCCTTTATGCACACCTCATCTGGATCGTCATATGATCGTCGCTGACGAAGCCGTTTGACTGATGGCCACGGAGATCGCCCCGTATATTGATCACCCAGATCGTTCAGTAATGCCCTACACAACCCTTGATGGTTCTTAAAGAGACTAGAGATCCTGTACAAAGTAAATACGTTTCGGTTACAGTGTATGACCCTTGACATGCGCAGTTGATTTATGACGAGTTCAACATGCAATTAATGTCAACATCGTATTTGGCCATGCCAGATAAAAGTTTCATTTCGCAGGTTTGATTTTGATAAATCGCCGCCTCAGCTGATGCGAGTTGATGTGAATCCACGTATGGGACTCGGCAGAATCAATGTCATTCTCCACACAATGACACTTAATCACTCTTATCAGACCCGATAATAAACCTTACATTAATTATGAACAGGCTTCATGATATGACATATTTATTTTATATTTAGCAACCACAACAACATGAGTTGAAGACTTATCCACCGCTTCACTCCATTTGGGAAGCGCTGAGGTCCCCAGAAGTATTGTCTGGTGGCAAGATAGCAGTTTGAGTGTCCTATTGAGTGAAATGTGTGGTACTTTCATAGATGACTGGCTGGGAAGACTGCAGCAGATTTCGTCTGTCTGTTTTGGTGTATAGTCGCTCTTCAACGGCGTTCAGAGGGGTCCGTGGTCAAGTGGATAGAGCGTCTGTCCGGATAGGTCGGCGGTTCAATCCCTGACCGCGTCATACCAAAAGACGTTAAAAGATGGTACTTGTTACCCTGTCTGACGCTTGGCATTTAAAGGATCAAACAAGGAGTGGTCGATACGGACACATTTTTCTGTGTCCGAGTTGGGTATCCATGTTTAACTGCGACATGGTATCTCAGTTTAAGCACAATACAACCAGCATTAGTCCGGACACCGACGCACACGTGTGAATGCACGTCGCTGTGTGAGTGCAATATTCTTGAACGCGACGTTAAACCCATTTGATAGTGCGGGTAATGTTTTCGTCTCCACAACCATCATATTTTCGACTTATCCATTTCTGACTATATCATAAGCAAGTGTTAATGAATCGCTACCACATAGTGATAATGCCAGGTATTCGCTAAAGAATTTAAGTGTATCCTACCCCACCGGTCACAAACACATGCAAAGACACGACAATTGTTCACCTGAATAAAAACGGGAACATGTGGTTCAAGTTAAGATAGGGAATTGCTTGTCCGTGACTGTATAATGCTGTTCATCTGCTTGTCCGTGGCTGACATTGGTCCTCTAATTTTTGCCCATGACTGTATAACGCCGGTCCTCACTTGTCTGTGACTGTATAACGTCGGTCCTCACTTGTCTATGACCGTATAACGTCGGTCCTCGCTTGTCTGTGACTGTATAACGTCGGTCCTCGCTTGTCTGTGACTGTATAACGTCGGTCCTCACTTGTCTATGACTGTATAACGTCGGTCCTCGCTTGTCTGTGACTGTATAACGTCGGTCCTCGCTTGTCTGTGACTGTATAACGTCGGTCCTCACTTGTCTGTGACTGTATAACGCCGGTCCTCGCTTGTCTGTGACTGTATAACACCGGTTCTCACTTGTCTGTGACTGTATAACGTCGGTCCTCACTTGTCTGTGACTGTATAACACCGGTTCTCACTTGTCTGTGACTGTATAACGTCGGTCCTCACTTGTCTGTGACTGTATAACGCCGGTCCTCACTTGTCTGTGACTGTATAACGTCGGTCCTCACTTGTCTATGACCGTATAACGCCGGTCCTCACTTGTCTGTGACTGTATAACGTCGGTCCTCACTTGTCTGTGACTGTATAATGTCGGTCCTCACTTGTCTGTGGACCCGTGAAGATTCCGAGTTAGAATAGGTCTTCAGCAACCCATACTTGCCGTAAAAGGCGACTATGCTTGTCGTAAAAGGCGACTAACGGGATCGGGTGGTCAGGCTCGCTGACTTGGTTGATACATGTCATCGATCCCAATTGCGTGGATCGATGCTCATGATGTCAATCACTTGATTGTCTGGTCCAGAATCGATTATTTTACAGACCGCCGTCATATAGCTGGAATATTGCTGAGTGCGGCGTTAAACAACAAACAAACGAACAAACTTGTCTGTGACTGTATAACGTCGGTCCTCGCTTGTCTGGGACTATATAACGCCGGTTCTCGACTTGTCCGTGACCTTATAACGCTGACCGTGACTGGTGTTTATCTGAGATGACCGGCTGATGTAACTCAATCGTGATCAAATACAATGGCGGAAGCTGTTTGCAGTACACATGTCTTTCATTGATGTCTGGCATTGACAAGCTTTCTTTGTTTTGCTCATCATTGATCCCGGAAGAGCCTCGATAGCTTGATTGCCTCCACATTATACATTATGTATCCAACTCCCCGCCATCTCGCCACGTCATTGATTGCCTGCGCTCGCCACCGCTCCAGAGCGGCCATGTTGGTTAGCAGAAACGGCAATAAACTTGCCTATCATTAAGTCGGCAATGATCACAAAGCAGTAGAGGAAATGTGATTACCGCCCAGTAACTAAATAGCGAGATTACTGACGACCCAGGCCGGGTGTTGGCCGGGAAGCCAATTGACACCGACAGCAGGAAGCCACTGTGTTAGTGGCCCAAAGTAGGAACCATTTAGTGGAGAAGTACTTCCGTACCTGTACTTCTCCAAACAAGTAATAGAACATCCCCCACATGGAAGGCTGCGTGTTGCTATACCCACCACCCATGACAGATTAACTATAGTCACATGAATGTCATTCTTTAACTTCTTTTGAGTAGTATATATACTAGGGAAGCTTTACAACTGAATTTGAACTGTATTGTTCCCGCTCTCGTGTTATAATGTAATTGACCAGTGATGACACCAGCTGTTCGCGACCCGTGAACATCCGGGGTAGAATAGGTCTTCAGCAACCCATGCTTGCCGTAAAAGGCGACTATGCTTGTCGCAAGAGGCGACTAACGGGATCGGGTGATCAGGCTCGCTGACTTGGTTGATGAATGTTATCGTATTTCATTTGCGTACATCGTTGCTCACGATGTCAATCACTGGATTGTCTGGTCCAGACTTGATTATATACAGACCGCCGTCAAATAGCTGGAATATTGCCGAGTGCGGCGTTAAACAACAAACAAAGCAACTGCTGTTCGCGAAAATGGTAAGCATGTCCTGCTCTAGCGGTAGCACCTGCCACTCACACAACTTGCATACAAATGTTAGTGTTTGTTGCCTTAGTCTGCACAGCATTACTTGAACACCTTTTCTGGCAGTATTGGGTATTTTGACAATTTATTGGTTTGGCAAAATCCCAGCTTGTATTCGCAATATAAATGTAGTCTTATTTTTTTGTATTTAATTCTCTCGAACAAATGGAAAATGTCCTAGCAGAGTGGATTGTGTGTCGGGTCGTCACGGCGAAGAAACTGTTTCGATTCCCTACAGTTCCCTGGAATATTGCTTCAACCGGGGCAAACCATACTTCTTCAATTTTCCGAGTACGAACTCTCACCCGATACGTTCTGTAACATTAGGTCATGGGTATAAGGGTAATTTCCCCCCTTTTTGATATTTTCGTTTCGAAAACCATTCTGTCATGAAATGATTAGACTTGGAACGCATCATATAATGAATTCAGAGGAGAAAACATCATGCAAAAAATAATCAACGTACGGTGGACAAGTGTCTCGGCTGTAACAAAAGATACGGCTTTACTGGTGTCTGGATTGCAATGTTGGATTGACGTTGTTAAATACACATCATATGTAAAGGCGGCAGGAATTGCCACGTTCATAATAAGATCCGTCAAGATCCGGGATCCGTCGAGATCCATGCTTGTCATAAGAGGTGACTAAAGGGATTAGCTGTGAGGCTCGCTGACTTGGTTGATGCATGTCATCGAAACCCAACTGCATTGATCGATGTTCATGATGTCAGGCACCGGATTGTCTGATTCAAACTCGATTATTTACAGACCGCCATCATATAGCTTGAATATTGCTGAGTGCGGCGTTAAACAACAAACGACGACGACGACAACGATGACGCTGGGTGCGGCGCTAAACAACATTCAATAGATCATTCATAATGAGATTAGTTTCACACAATAGGCTTCACCGGCGTCTGTAGATGTCTTCAATCTCTCGTCGATAACTGAGCAATACAGGCACTTAGTAGTCAGGATTAAACGACACCCGGAAACTCCCTACATTTTATGAATCTGAAGACCTTGTCGAGATCCCAGCCTTGTCAACCATTCATCTCGTTAGCAGCATGATTAAAGGGATTAAAGGATTCAATTCAGAAGTGACTTTCCTTCAGAAAAAAGATCACATGCTCGTACAGTACCCTTGGCGGGATGTTGAGGGACCCAACTTTGATGAAAAAATGATCACCATTTTAAAAAGTGTTAATTGGATGGAGAGCCCCTTCATACTCCGTGTCCGCACCTGGAGATAACTTGGCCCTGATGGAGGAGTCGATACAACGCTGAGCGGTCGTTCACGTCGCTGTCGTCAGCAATGAAGACGGGCAGAAGAGGCTGACAGAGCACATGTCGTGTCTAACTGCTTTGTTATAAGTCTCCCTCTAGGAGGCGCGAAATAAAGCCATATTTCATCAAGCTGACGATTAGGAATTGTTCATGTCGTACAAGAAGGGAGATAATTAAGTTGGATCTTTGAGTGATTTATATTATCGTACACAACGTCCTGTATTTGTGGTTGTCACTGATGGAGGAGGGCGCGAAACTAAACAGAAGGTTGACTATTCAGTTTAATGTCGGATTGCTACTCCTCAGGTTTGGGTTGAAGTATCTCGCACAAGTCTTTCCCCCAAAGTTTCTGCCATTCTTGCAGTTAAACACGTCCCAGTGTCTTGAAAACTATATGAAAGTCCCGAGATGCTAAGCCAGCTGATTGGTACTGAACACCTCCTGATTAGCCTTGAACTATGAGATGTAAGACACCTGAAATCCTATGCCATAGTTACAGCTGATTGGTATTGAACACCTCCTGATTAGCCTTGAACTATGAGATGTAAGACACCTGAAATCCTATGCCATAGTTACAGCTGATTGGTATTGAACACCTCCTGATTAGCCTTGAACTATGAGACGTAAGACACCTGAAATCCTATGCCATAGTTACAGCTGATTAGCACTGTAACGATGACCGATATGATCGTAGTGATATACTACTGCCTTGGTCCCGGAGAGGGTTCATCCGTTCAAAGCAGGACAACAGGCTAATACGACTGTATTTGGAATCGGGATAGTATGGCAGTTATTCTCTTCCATCGTCAGTATGTGGAACCAAGATATTTGGCCGTTATTCTCCTCCACCCTCCGTATGTGGATCCAGGATAGTAAAGCCGTTATTCTCTCTACCTTCTGTATGGGACATAAGGATTGTTTTACCGTTATTCTCCCCTACCTTCTGTATGTGGAACCAGAATAGTATAGCCGGTATTCCCCCATACCTACTGGGTGTGGAACCAGAATAGTATAGCCGTTATTCTCCCCTACCTTCTGTATGTGGAACCAGAATAGTATAGCCGTTATTCTACCATACCTTCTGGGTGTGGAACCAGAATAGTATAGCCGTTATTCTCCCCTACCTTCTGTGTGTGGAACCAGAATAGTATAGCCGTTATTCTACCATACCTTCTGTGTGTGGAACCAGAATAGTATAGCCGTTATTCTACATTACCTACTGGGTGTGGAACCAGAATAGTATAGCCGTTATTCTACCATACCTTCTGGGTGTGGAACCAGAATAGTATAGCCGTTATTCTACCATACCTTCTGTGTGTGGAACCAGGATAGCATAGCCGTTATTCTCCTCTATCTTCTGTATGTGACATAAGGGTAGTTGGTTTTACTGTTATTCTCCTCCATGTCCAACCAATGTACCGCTTCATTCCAGTCGTTGGCGAGTCTGCGAACCACCTTCTGCCAAGTTACAGTTACAAAGCGGTTCTTGGAGATAAGGACAACGGCCATACCCATTTCAATTTTTTGTTTGTTTGTTGTTTAACGCCGCACTCAACAATATTCCAGCTATATGACGACGGTCTGTAAATAATCGAGTCTGGACCAGACAGTCCAGTGATTGACATCGTGAGCAACGATGTACGCAATTGAGATACGATAACATTCATCAACCAAGTCAGCGAGCCTGACCACCCGATCGCGTTAGTCGCCTCTTAGGACACCATTTCAATTACGTTTGGTGGATGTACTGTGGTACTATTCTGGTACACTGATAGTATTCTTTCCATGATGAAAAGTATTTCTTATTCATTATTCATAACCATCAACTCAAAATCAGCACGAGGGAGCGGGAAAACATTAACGCGGGCCGATGGGCATCTACCTTTAAACATTGGTATGTACACCTTATCAACGCTCGACACACACTCGACAGTAATATCGGTTAATCGGTGACCACTGCGATTGAGTGAAAAGTGATTGACAATATTAGTTCGACAGTGTCATTGACTATGAAGTGAGTAACCCATTGCACTCCGGTTAGACTACAAAACAAGAACTGAAGCACAGCATTACCGTTAACATTTCTGCGCATGCGTAAGAGAAGAAGTCTGTTTGATGTATTGCGTTGTTGTGACCTTCACTCCGTTCCACCCAAGGTCAAGGTTGCACATTTCGTATACTCTTTCAGTGGTAATTTAAAATCCCCAAAGCAACGGAGATGACGGTGCGTCAGTTATTGTTCCCCAGATGGCATGGACACCTTTTGAAGATCAGAGACTCGCTGGATGTTTGGCGTTATTGAATTAAACGTCAAAGATGACGGAGTGTATCGTTTTCACGTGTGTTGATGCGGCCTCGCGCTGCCCACGACGACACTTGTTTCACCACCAATACCACACGTGGCATCACCGGTGAAACTCTCCACCTCCTGGGTGTGGTGGGGTAGCCTAGTGGTTAAAGCATTCGCTTAACATGCGGATGCCCCTGGTTCGATTCCCAACATGGGTAAATTCAAGTATTTTACTGGTAAAGTAAGATAAATGTGTTTATTGGTTAGCCATGGGTGGATGGACTAAAGCTAGCAGAATGCGGAAACGTTTTGTTCTGTTTTCAAAATGATTTACAGTAACTGTTTTTACCTAATGTACCTTTTTTACGATCGTTAAATTGAAAAATAATGTAACCCTATTCTCAGTTGAGAGAAATATCCATTAATAACAATATCATCCCATATGATGATGGAAACATTTCCGTGGACGGCGAAGCATAGCGGTTTCTTTGTGTTTTCAATCTCGCTAATTATTTGATTACAGCGTCAATACGTTCCGCCAGGTTCTTTCTTCTCAGAGCGACGTTGGTCGCCCTGCCCACACTTGCCCAGCTCAATGAATCCGGAGTTATTTCCTCATCCCGTTAGCCGGCATCAAAAGATGACGATGCTCGTCTCCGTCACGGAGAGCGTCCCCTTTGTCCTCTCAAATCCGGGCTTAACGGATGGACTGGGTTCCATCTGCAAGCTTTTGCTGCTGCAGCCATTGTGACAATCGTTGTGTTTCCTGATAGCTAATTTAACTCCGGGAATTTGCTGGTTAAGATTGGTAAATTTCGAAACTTGTTGAGTTGACGGCAGTTTAACGTGTGTTGTGCCTCTTTGTATAGAAGCACTTGCGATCGACACATCAGATCAATCTACTTGGGGCGGATATTGAACTTGCTCTGTAATGATGTTAGCGTCAATATGGATGATGATGCCCCAAACACTCTGTTGTTCACATTGCCGTATCATACGATTCTCCTATAATTGCACTATTTATTTCTAATTCTCGAATCAGGTTTCCTACTTGGCAATGCTCATGGCAACACACGTGGGAGCGGAAGGTGCTTCCGACAGCGCGGGTGTAAGACCTCCCCTGTAAGGAGCGTGACAGTGCTAACCCTTCAGAACACCGCTTCAAACCTTAAGGTCCTCGAGATCAATCACATACTGAGATGCTATTCACAATCTTCGTCCGAAGCATTGAGAAGGAATTAGCGGGCAGTTTAGATCGAATTAAGACCCCTGGTTGTGCCAAGGTCTTGTTCCAAGTCCCAGGGTGTGGAGTGAAGACAATTGGCCGCCTCTGTCACAATGCCGGGGGTGTAGCAAGGATACACTGGTATAGGAAATCGTTTCCTCCTCTTACGAGGATAAATTAATTTTAATTCTCATTCACTCCGGACAGAAAACGTCAAGCCAAAACAATGAAGACGCCTCTGTAGGAAGCAATTGATTAAAAGAAGACTTTCTTTAAGAGGCGGAATTGTGGGCAAGCAGTTCTATATGTTTGTAGAGGTCGTCGGCATGTCGATTCTCGGTAAAACACATTGATTTTTGTTAGGGTAGCTGGGATGGGACGGGTAGCGGCCGGATGATTCATCAGTTTGTTTGCCGCACGTGGTTTCTCCCGGCGTGGAATCTTGAACCACACCCCGTCTCGTGTGCGGCGTCTCAACGCGATCTCTGACCTAGTGAAACCAGTGGAGCACAAGAAAGATGAATTCTTTAACCCTTTATTATTTTTTTCTCGGAAGGTGAAGTCCCATAAACTGTTTTGGACCCACGACACATTAATTTTCCTGACATCCAGCATGACCACTGAACGATTTACCTTTTGGTTAACATTGAGGACAAACGATTTTTACAGCATTTTCGGGAAAAGATGGTTTTTCGTTTTGCAGTTCAGTAGATAAGGTGAAGCGTGTTGCTAATCCAAGATCTTCGTACAACACTTGATATATTCTATTAGACGTCCCAAGGTTACTTTGTTGTAGAGATAATATAAGCGACATAGTGCTCGGTTCATTTTAAAAAGCAGTTGCTGGCGATCTATAGCCCGTTTTTATACTGTCATGTTTTGTATAGTGCTATTGATTTTATGATTAAATACTAGTTTTACATTTATTTCTGTGACAAGTCTAGTTATTTTACTGTCCCTCGTTGGCAGGTTTTTACATAAGCTTCAATATATGTATTATATTTAACCATTGATAGTCACGATATGGCTGAAATATTGCCGATGTGACTTAAAACTTAACTCACTCACTCACTCATTTTAAAAAGTAAACTTCCGGCTTCCCTCCGACATCGAGCTGGTACTCCGTTATATGACACATTACTGTTAGCAGCGTCTGGACCAACTCACGCACTCAAGAGTACAGTAAAAACATATGGTATGAAGCAACCCGATTCCACCTTATTACTATGGTCAATCTTGTCATGTCGTGTCAGATTTACTATAGTAATATGAAAGAATTGGGTGGTCCTTTCTGTCCCATTGAATGTGTTTCATCGGATAATCGAGACTGGTTATTCTCAGGCATTGACTTTTTATATTTACATACCGTAGTGATATATGTATATATAATATCCCTGACAGTGGCGCAGGACTCCCTCACTCACTCTCGTCCGTTATGTTGTATGCTGGAAGAGCCAGACAGCGCAGTAGAATCGACAAATGGTGTTTGCTGAAATCATTTTTAGCTTCAATGAATTATTAATTGGCGATCATTCGTGGGCGGGACCCCTATTGTCATCTCCTTATTGCAAACTAGAACTCTACTCCCTGTGTGCATAGATCCAGGTATTAGGGATTAAGTGGAGTGTCTGCATGTGCTGTATCCTTGCAGGTATTAAGTGGAGAGTCTAATCATTTTTAATGATATGTGTTAGTTTCCTTGTAAAATGTTTCCAACTTAATCACGGTACTGTGATCAAGGAAGGCTTTGTTCTCACTGGTGTCAATAGTTTAGGTTTTGGTTTGACCAGAATGTAGATTCATTTGATACCCTGGTGTCGATAGTTGAGCTGCCTGGCCCGAATCTTGGGTTGAATTATTTCCCTAGTGTAGATAGTTGAGCTGCCTGGCCCGAATCTTGGGTTGAATTATTCCCCTGGTGTCGATACTTGAGCTGTCCTGGTTTGAATCTTGGGTTGAATTATTCCCCTGGTGTCGATACTTGAGCTGTCCTGGTTTGAATCTTGGGTTGAATTATTCCCCTGGTGTCGATACTTGAGCTGTCCTGGTTTGAATCTTGGGTTGAATTATTCCCCTGGTGTCGATACTTGAGCTGTCCTGGTTTGAATCTTGGGTTTAATTATTCTCCTGGTGTCGATAGTTGAGCTACCTGCCCAGAGCCTTGGGTTGAATTATTCCCCTGGTGTCGATAGTTGAGTTGCCTGCCTCGAATCTTGGGTTGAATTATTTCCCGCATTGTCGATAGATTGGCTGCCCTGGTTTGAATCGTGGGTCGAATTATTCCCGTGGTGTCCATCGTTGAGCAGCTCGGGCCTAATTTCAGCAACACTATCGTTCAGAGCAGTGAAAAGCCCAGTTGATTATTTCGTTTTTTATTGAAAATGTGTCATCCACCAAACTAATACCTAAATGAGATTCTTGATCCAATAAGTCAAATTAGTTGGCAAAACGGATTTGTCTTTTTGTGCAATACGCCATACAATAATGGCCGAATTATGTCCCGAATAGCTCTCCGTACAAGGAGGAGTCATTGACAACACGTTATTTCAGTACTGCTGTCTTCATTGTGACTGCATGACAGATGAGTTTTCTTCTCCCCAATAGTTATTAATCACCGAGTGCAATGTACAAATTGTAAACATAGAGTCATCATCTCTCGCTCTGTCAGCTAATCTCGTCACGTGATTACCAGGGCGCCGTGAACGAGATTTGATGAGAAGAAGAACCAATATGGCTGCTGAGGAAGGAGCGTAATCTGTTTGCAGATTTTCCCGCTCCCGTATCGACTGAGCACGTAGTTCCGCCTGACGCTGACACTACACGCTGTGTTTGTCTTCGTCCTTTGAAAATATTGGATTTTTGACAGATAAAGATATTAATTTATTTTTCGAGCTTTTCAGGCGCAAATTAGTTTTTCAGGCTCCTTACGAGGCTTCCGCAATGTTATTAAGCGCCCTTCCTAGGAGAGTCCTTTAAACAGATACTACCTAATGACCCCACACCAAAGGGCAAGGCAAAACGTGTACAGGTCACACGGCGTAGGAGTTTGTCGTTCTCCGTCAACAGACGCTTCTCTTATAGAATTTGGCTATATACTTTTTGTTGGCGAACGAGTTTAAGTTTGAGTTTATTCAAATGAATTATAGCGAAAACACACATTTCCACTCCAGACCATAAAATAATGTTTTTTATGGTCTCTGTCCGTACTCATAACAAATATCTGCTAAAAGTCCATTGTGCGTTTCCGACTATATTGTAAGAATGTGTTTTTGAATCACTATCAAATAGTGATGATGCCAGGTGTTCGACTAAGTATTCTAATTCAATGACACAGTTACGAGTCCATGACAAATATGTTTACATGACATGTCCATTACACAAACTAAAGTATGCTATATCTACAAAAAGGTTAGGTACGACTCACCAAATATTTCCAGTTGTTGAAATCATGTCCTGTATTCTTTTAATTCTTTGTGTTTACAAAGTGACGTTCTCATATTGGAAAACAGAAACCCATATCGATTATCTGATGATATGTTTTGTAACTTTTCCATGGCACTAGTTCTGTGTCTATCCTTTCAGGGTCTTCCTCTGCTTCGTTTCATGATATGATATGACTAGCGACCATCTGGGACCCGTGAAGATCCGGGGTAGAATAGGTCTTCAGCAACCCATGCTTGTCGTAACAGGCGACTGTTTGTGGTAAGAGGCGACTGTTTGTCGTAACAGGCGACTGTTTGTGGTAAGAGGCGACTGTTTGTCGTAACAGGCGACTGTTTGTGGTAAGAGGCGACTCACAGGAACGGGTAGTCAGGCTTGCTGACTTGGTTGATTCATGCCATCGTGCTGGTGCTTGTCATCGTATCCCAGTTGTGTAGATTGATACTCATGTCAATCACTGGATTGATGCTCATGTCAATCACTGGATTGATGCTCATGTCAATCACTGGATTGATGCTCATGTCAATCACTGGATTGATGCTCATGATGTCAATCACTGGGTTGTCTGGTCCAGACTAGATTATTTACAGACCGCCGACATATAGCTGGAATATTGCTGAGTGCGGCGTTAAACAACAAAGAAAACAAATAATTGAAAACAAAACATGTACAATTTTCAGAAATATTCATTGCATTTTAAAAACCAGCGCACGTGCTAGATTGCTCAACATCATCTGGTAACCGATTCCATAGGCGGACTGTAGCAGGACTTACTGCAAGACAAAGTCCATAAAAATATTTCCTGTAACTACATGCCATTTTTTAATTTGATTATCTATATTTATCTGACGCGGAACAAGATTAAACAGATAGTCTGGAGCAACAGTATTTTTTATCATTTTGTTATATAAACATAGTTTATTTTATTTCTCTTATTTTCTTGAGAGACATGTTCTAATGCAACTCCTAAAGGCTTATGGGGTGCGATCTCACTAATACACTTAGTGTCTCGGGTGGACTCTAGCGTGAAAACAATATTTTCAGTCGTCTCTGGGTTAAGCGCAAGATCCGGGAAAGAATAGGTCTTCAAGCAACCCATGCTTGTCGTAAAAGGCGACTAACGGGATCGGGTGGTCAGGCTCGCTGACTTGGTTGATGCATGTCATCTTATCCTAATTGCGTGAATCGATGCTCATGATGTCAATCACTGGATTGTCTGGTCCAGACTCGATCACTTCCAAACCGCCGTCAAATAGCTGGAATATTGCTGAGTGCGACGTTAAACAACAAACAAAGGTTAAACGCGACTGACCATATATCAGCCCATTCTGCAATTCTTTAGAAATCACCATTACGTTTTCTACTTGTCGTCAAGGGATCTTCAACTACTACATAAAGTGAAGTATAATCAGGAAGCAGTATATTGGATTGCATATTATGAATAATGTCGTTTTCATAAATAAGAAAAGCAAAGGGCTCAGTACAGATCCTTGAGGTACACCGGCTGCTGAACGCTCGATGTCTGACACTAATTACTACTCTGGAACCTGTTATATAAATATCTTTCGAACCATTTCAATAAATTTCCATTGATGCCAACTGCTTTGTAATAATCCCATGTGCTATCCATTATCGAACGCCTTACTTGGAACCCAGGACACACAATGCCATGTGTAGATGTTTGCAATACATTGTAGATACATGGACTTTCGGGAAGTATGAAAAAACGAAGGGGTGGTTGTTTATAGCTGTCCGTGTACCACATCACAGTGGCCCCGTGAACATCCGGGTTAGACTTGGTCTTCAGCAACCCATGCTTGTCGTAGCGACTAACGGGATCGGGTGGTCAGGCTTGCTGTCTTGGCTGGTGTTTGACATCGTATCCCAGTTGTGTAGCGTGATACTCATGTATCCACCAGCAGGGCATGACTATGTAGGCACCATGTCTACTACGCTGACTAACTCTGTATCTGACATACCACGTGGTACCCATGTACTATCGAGCCATCGACCTTTGTCCCGTGTCAGCCGTTGACCTGCCGTCGAGTGTCTCACTTCAGAAACATATTCTACATGTCGGACTTGTTCCCAGGAAAGGCTGCAAGAGAAACACAAATCGAATTCGAATTTATCTCGGCTTTGAAGTTAAAGCAGCCAAGTGTATGTGTGTGTTTACAGCGGAAGGATGAATGACATGTGTGGCTATACACGTTATATAACTGAGATCGATGGTAGAAGTATGTTACTGGAGGTACACGACCGTGACATTAAGTCACGCACTCAACAATGCTGCGACTCGGGCTAATCATTACGTATTGAACAAATAACACAGGCCTGTGACAGTAAATGTGTCACACAGGCTGAGTGTGGCTTCACAGAGGCTTTGTTAGGCACTCGGGGCCTCTTGGTCCGCAGATCAAGGCTTTGTAAACTGTATCAAAGTGACGAGCGACAGGACACAACAGTTGTAACGCGGCGTAGGTAAAATGGCCGCACAGCTTCCGGTGGGTGTTGTATGTACCGTGGTGCATTGTGAAATGTTTCTGGGCCGCCGAGGTTCCAGATAACGTAGGTTACTGAAGACGAGATGATCTTACCATCAAGGACAGACCTTTGAACAGTGTGTACAGATTGGGTGAAGGTCAAGTCATGGAGTGAGTGAGTGAGTATGGTATTACGCCGCTTTTAGCAATATTACAGCAATATCACGGCGGGGGTCACCAGAAATGGGCTTCACACATTCTACTCATGTCGGGAATCGAACCCAGGTCTTCGGCGTGACGAGCGAACGCTTTAACCACTCGGCTACCCCACAACCCACCAGTTATGGAGGTCATTTAGAGAAATGATTTCATTTATTTGCACTAGTCTATTGTTCCAAAGCGAAGCAACTTTCCATGCAGGGTTGGGTCCCATCTGCTGGTCGCTGGTTCGAATCCTAGAGTATATCTTAAACACAGGACAGAGTACTGTACCCATGCTGGTGGGTTCCTCCTGGTGGTTACAATGGGTGGTGGGGTAGTGACGTCGGGCCGAATGCCTGGGTTCGATTCCTTATTTGTACATTGTTTGAAGCCCATTTCTGGTGTTCCCTGTCGTGATATTGCTGGAATATTACCAAAATCGGCCTAAAAGACAACTCCTCACTCTTCAAACTGCGTCAATTTGATCTTTTCGCCAGCTGACAGGCCAGGCCATCATAAACATCATCTCGCAGGTCATGTCTTTAGGCTCTTGGTGAATTCAGAGGTAAAACTAGGAAAATAATCGAGTTTAAACAAGTCTAAATCTTACGTTTGTGTCAGAACACTGCATTGGTGGTCATTGATTCATATTTCACCAGTGCAATGCTCGGCTTTGACCTAACCAAGGGTAGATTCGGACATTATGTATATGTTATCATGTTGTTTCCGTATATTGCTGTAGGTACTCCCCGAGACCCAAATATCTAGCCAGTGCAGCACACATGTAGTTTATGAACACACATGATTTCATTTCTTTTTGACTGATAATTTGTATTTTATGTTTAATGTTTAAACACATATAATAAACGTATTATTTCAGTATCAGTGTGATTCAAATCATCAATGTTGTGAACGCGTGTCACGCTCGGAACTCGGCCACAACTCTCTAAACATTATCGCAATTCCCAAACCCTCTCGTTAAATTAGTTCAACAATTTCTTTCACTGTAAAATCCCTAAATTGAACGATTCGGTTAGTTATCGACTTGAGTCAAATTAACGTTTCCGATTTCCTCGTCCTACACGCCTAAAAAACCAATTCTCTTCTCAGCTTCCGTTTGACTCTTGCCCCTTAAAGTCGGCGTGCGGTTATTAAACCCCAGCGTCGGAACACGGTGCCGTCTTTGTCGTTACAGTAGCAGTATCGACCGAGTCAACAGCTGAGTTGGGTAAACACCACGCTTGTCTCTAATCGGCATCGACGTTCGCTTTACAACTGTAGTATTACAGAATTGGCGGCGATGACTCGGCTATCTCGTGTCCACCTCGACTGGCCAGCTACATTCCACGGGCACCTGCAACCTGACCCCTGTCCTTGCTAAGCCTGGATGATGGAGAAGGAGTCGTCCCACGGCTTCATTCATCACGTCTACCTCTGCCTATCTCCTCATACCGCTTGTAACTGTCATCAAACAAACCGAACTCCTCGGTGCGTGAACTTTAGAAAGTCATGTTCCGTCGACTGACTGATAAAGTTAATAGATTAACCAATAGTTAGATTATTGGAACTAATGGGTCTCTTTTCAAGACTTGACTTGCACTTTGTTATCTGTCAGTTCCTGGAATTGTGGAGCTGCGTTAAAATTCAGCAGCAGCCGGTAATAGAGTTATTCCCTTATAGTAGACTGACATTTAGTCCCAGAAATAAAGTTATCTTATTTAAAAATATATTTCTACAAAAAAAGAGTATAAAATTCAAATGGAGCCTAATTTCCTTGAGCTGAGGCAATCTAGACTTGCCAAATCATTCCAAACTTGAGTTGGACTCCTTTCAAAAACAATCTCTTGGGTCTGGGAGACAGACTACTTTTATGGACGGAGAGCTCTATTGTGTCATGGCAAAACAGTGTGGAGAGCTATATAGTGTTATATCGCAATAGTGTGGAGAGCTTGTGTAGTGTTATATCGCAAAAGTGTGGAGAGCTTATGTAGTGTTATATCGCAATAGTGTGGAGAGCTTATGTAGTGTTATATCGCAATAATGTGGAGAGCTTATGTAGTGTTATATGGCAATAATGTGGAGAGCTTATGTAGTGTTATATCGCAATAATGTGGAGAGCATATGTAGTGTTATATGGCAATAGTGTGGAGAGCTTATGTAGTGTTATATCGCAATAGTGTGGAGAGCTTATGTAGTGTTATATCGCAATAGTGTGGAGAGCTTATGTAGTGTTATATCGCAATAGTGTGGAGAGCTTATGTAGTGTTATATCGCAATAATGTGGAGAGCTTATGTAGTGTTATATCGCAATAATGTGGAGAGCTTATGTAGTGTTATATCGCAATAGTGTGGAGAGCTTATGTAGTGTTATATCGCATTTGTGTGGAGAGCTTATGTAGTGTTACATTGTGTGTAGTGTTATAGAAATAAATAACGGTATAGTGTGTATTGTGATATCGGCCAACGGTGTGTAATCAGTGTGTATGTGTTGGTATAGTGCTATGCTGTGCATGTCCAGTGATTTAAGGTGTATGTGCAGTGATTGAATGCGAAGAGTGTGTTGGTTTACTGTATAGTGCTCAATATTGCTATGCCTTTAAGTGTAAAGATAAGCCTTCGACATAGACCGCACCCTGCACGTGTACAAATAACCAATATTTCAGAACCCTCCCGCAGGAATTCATCACACGTGAAGTAGTTTCAAATATGGAAAACACAAAAAGATGTCCTGCCTGTAGTGAACACGCAATGACCACATTCACGTGCAGTAATGTCCAACATACCGGAAAAAGCACGTGCGAGAAATATCCTAGAAACACCGCTACAACCGCACACACGTGCAGTAGTGATCCCGGAAACACCTCGCAAACAACCTACACACGTGCAGTAGTGATCCCGGAAACACCTCACAAACACCCTACACACGTGCAGCAGAGATCCTGAAAACACCTCGCAAACATCCTACACACGTGCAGTAGTGATCCCGGAAACACCTCGCAAATATCCTACACACGTGCAGTAGTGATCCCGGAAACACCTCGCAAACACCCTACACACGTGCAGTAGTGATCCCGGAAACACCTCACAAACACCCTACACACGTGCAGCAGAGATCCCGGAAACACCTCGCACACATCCTACACACGTGCAGTAGTGATCCCGGAAACACCTCGCAAACACCCTACACACGTGCAGTAGTGATCCCGGAAACACCTCGCAAACATCCTACACACATGCAGTAGTGATCCCGGAAACACCTCACAAACAACCTACACACGTGCAGTAGTGATCCCGGAAACACCTCACAAACAACCTACACACGTGCAGTAGTGATCCCGGAAACACCTCGCAAACAACCTACACACGTGCAGTAGTGATCCCGGAAACACCTCACAAACATCCTACACACGTGCAGTAGTGATCCCGGAAACACCTCGCAAACATCCTACACACGTGCAGTAGTGATCCCGGAAACACCTCGCAAACAACCTACACACGTGCAGAAGTGATCCCGGAAACACCTCGCAAACAACCTACACACGTGCAGTAGTGATCCCGGAAACACCTCACAAACACCCTACACACGTGCAGTAGTGATCCCGGAAACACCTCGCAAACACCCTACACACGTGCAGTAGTGATCCCGGAAACACCTCGCAAACACCCTACACACGTGTGGACCTACCAGGAAGGGTGTGTTTAGGTTTTGGTGGATGTACAGGTCAGCGTGTTATAGCTGGACTGTAGGTGGTTAAAGCTGGACTGTAGGTGGTTAAAGCTGGATTGTAGGTGGTTAAAGCTGGACTATTGGTGGTTATAGCTGGACTATTGGTGGTTATAGCTGGACTATTGGTGGTTATAGCTGAACTGTTGCTGGCTGTACGGGTCATCGTGCTGTAACTGGACTACTGCTGGCTGAACAACTGAACAACATTCATTCGCCACCAGGATGACCTTTTTAAGGATGATCTTAGCGCAACGATGATGGTGTTCATTCCCTACACCTTAACACACATAAGAGAGTCGCTGACTTAAGATGGCTTTGTGGAACATTATCACAGGGATTAACCGCTTCCCAAAACATTTACCAGACCCATGACAAGTGTAATTTGACTTATACGATCCCCGCAATCATATACAGTAAACTACGCTTATAACGAACTTAAGGGACCACTAATTGTAGTTCGTAATAAACGTAGTTCGTTATAAGCATGTTTACAACAAATGACCGGGACTAAAAAATAGGTTCGTTATATCGGTCAGTTCGTTATAAGCGTGTTCGTTATGTATGTGTTATATTTCATGGTTCAGAACCCAGTCCGTCCAGTCACAGGTGGTTTAATGAACAGCACAAAGGGGACAACTCGGCTGGGATCTGTCTAGTCTTAATGGCGCAAGAGCAACGTTGTTTTATATCATGAAAATGATATAATTGTTAGATGGAGTGTTCCAAACTTTCTTTTTCAAAATGAACATTATTAATGAAATAATACTTTTGGTCAATTTCGACAAAAAAACACCCAGGATTTTATTCCCATTTACACCCAGTTAGAAGCATTGTACTGAATACAAAGGTCATTGAACCCCGTGGGCGTACATGTGGTAAACTACGACTTAAAACTGTGCACGGGTGCCGAGTGCTGGGGACTCCGATGGCCCAAACCGGAAATGGAAGACAAATTTCTGCGTATGGCGTTCATGCTCTCCGAAGCGAATAGGGGTTTGGATGTGGGGAGAGAAACTACTCTTCGGCGAGGATGAAATCAGTATGAAAGATGTGGCAGAAAGAGAAGATGGGTGCGTCCACGGTCTGTAGTGATTATGAACTTAGCTCAAGTATATGGAAGCAAGGTAAACTGTCGGTTGTAGGACGAAGGTGTGTTCTGGAGGATGTTGTTGGACGTGCACGATGGTGCCACTCCACCCGATGTAATCAGCTGGTATGTTGGCACTGTGCCAGGTGTGAGTGTACTCCATAGCCTCACGACTGTGAGGCGTTATGCAGTACTGTGTGACGTGTGAACCCCCCCCCCCCCCCTCACCCTCACACACACACGCTCAGTGTCTATTGGTCTGTATACACTCCCCACTCGTTTCCAACACTGGGGGGGGGGACAAGAGACCATAGATAAGGGGCGATGGCCCATAGGGAAGGGGCGACGTACCATAGGGGAAGGGCGAGAGACCATAGATTAGGGGCGAGGGACCATAGGGAAGGGGCGAGGGAACATAGGGAAGGGGCGAGAGACCATAGATTAGGGGCGAGGGACCATAGGGGAGGGGCGAGGGACCATAGGGAAGGGGCGAGGGAACATAGGGAAGGGGCGAGGGACCATAGATGAGGGGCGATGGCCCATAGGGAAGGGGCGACGTACCATAGGGGAAGGGCGAGAGACCATAGATTAGGGGCGAGGGACCATAGGGAAGGGGCGACGTACCATAGGGGAAGGGCGAGAGACCATAGATGAGGGGCGATGGCCCATAGGGAAGGGGCGACGTACCATAGGGGAAGGGCGAGAGACCATAGATTAGGGGCGAGGGACCATAGGGAAGGGGCGAGGGAACATAGGGAAGGGGCGAGAGACCATAGATAAGGGGCGATGGCCCATAGGGAAGGGGCGACGTACCATAGGGGAAGGGCGAGAGACCATAGATTAGGGGCGAGGGACCATAGGGAAGGGGCGAGGGAACATAGGGAAGGGGCGAGAGACCATAGATTAGGGGCGAGGGACCATAGGGAAGGGGCGAGGGACCATAGGGAAGGGGCGAGGGGCGGAGGAGGACCATAGGGGAGGGGCGAGGGAATATAGGGGAGGGGCGAGGGAATATAGGGGAGGGGCGAGTGACCATAGGGAAGGGGCGAGTGACCATAGGGAAGGGGCGAGGGACCATAGGGAAGAGGCGAGGGACCATAGGGAAGAGGCGAGGGGCGGAGGAGGACCATAGGGAAGGGGCGAGTGACCATAGGGAAGGGGCGAGGGACCATAGGGAAGGGGCGAGGGGCGGAGGAGGACCATAGGGGAGGGGCGAGTGACCATAGGGAAGGGGCGAGTGACCATAGGGAAGGGGCGAGGGACTATTGGGAAGGGGCGAGGGACCATAGGAGGAGGCGAGGGGCGGAGGAGGACCATAGGGGAGGGGCGAGGGAATATAGGGGAGGGGCGAGTGACCATAGGGAAGGGGCGAGGGAACATAGGGAAGGGGCGAGTGACCATAGGGAAGGGGCGAGGGAATATAGGGGAGGGGCGAGTGACCATAGGGAAGGGGCGAGGGAACATAGGGAAGGGGCGAGTGACCATAGGGAAGGGGCGAGGGAATATAGGGAAGGGGCGAGGGAACATAGGGGAGGTGCGAGGGAACATAGGGAAGGGGCAAGGGAACATAGGGAAGGGGCGAGGGGCGGAGGAGGACCATAGGGGAGGGGCGAGGGAATATAGGGGAGGGGCGAGTGACCATAGGGAAGGGGCGAGTGACCATAGGGAAGGGGCGAGGGACCATAGGGAAGAGGCGAGGGACCATAGGGAAGAGGCGAGGGGCGGAGGAGGACCATAGGGAAGGGGCGAGTGACCATAGGGAAGGGGCGAGGGACCATAGGGAAGGGGCGAGGGGCGGAGGAGGACCATAGGGGAGGGGCGAGTGACCATAGGGAAGGGGCGAGTGACCATAGGGAAGGGGCGAGGGACTATTGGGAAGGGGCGAGGGACCATAGGAGGAGGCGAGGGGCGGAGGAGGACCATAGGGGAGGGGCGAGGGAATATAGGGGAGGGGCGAGTGACCATAGGGAAGGGGCGAGGGAACATAGGGAAGGGGCGAGTGACCATAGGGAAGGGGCGAGTGACCATAGGGAAGGGGCGAGTGACCATAGGGAAGGGGCGAGGGAACATAGGGAAGGGGCGAGTGACCATAGGGAAGGGGCGAGGGAATATAGGGAAGGGGCGAGGGAACATAGGGGAGGTGCGAGGGAACATAGGGAAGGGGCAAGGGAACATAGGGGAGGGGCGAAGCACAACGGGATGAAGGAGCACGGCACGTGCCGAGGATGGGCACTTGGTAACCGTAGGAACTGCACCGTGTGATGTCAGCCGGAAGGTGGCGTGGTGCATGTGATTTACGTCCACAGCCCAGTCACTACACAGAACGTGCACAACAGTAAGCACAACAGTAAGCAGTCATAGTGTACGTGATGTTGAAGAATGTAGTCTCACAATAGGATCCTCAAAACATGTTAGGAAGATACTTATTTATATACTGCATATCCTGTTTATACTGGGGCTCCTTACCTGACAAGATTGTTCTATATTTGACCTATCCCAAATTTATGCTGTGGGCTATGTTGGTTACATCTGGGCTGAAACTCCTAAACGCACCCACGCCTCTCTTGTGCACGTGCGTATTCTGTCATGTAAAGTATTGAACTTTCAACGAAAAACGGTTGGAGTTGAGACGATATCTTGTTAATTACCATTTCTGGATATCCAAAATCCAAAGACAAATGTGGATACAATAATTTAAGATTGTTTTTGATTAAATGAATTTGGAAACTTGAAGCTCGTTATCTCTGGTCTTCGCCTGAAGTATTTGCGTTTGTTTTAAGTGTTCGGTTCAATACACAACTTCAAAGAGGACACCTACTCTAGGACCATTTGATGACACTCGAGCCGAGATAACTAGTGGACGTGTTTAGTGATTTACCTGCAGATTCACTATAAATACCCACGGACGTAAGCCTGGCGTGTCAAGGATTTCTGCGTGTACCTCAATGGAGTAAACGACCTCGACCCTCACTGGGTAGCATAGTGTAGTTTTTACCGAAAATGACAAAACAACTGCTCGGGTCACGGCCTCTCTGGCGCAGCACCACGAGAGTACGCGCCTTAAACACATCACGCCAGTTTTACTCGCAAGGGCTTCTTCCATTGCTCGCGTACGCGCCTTCAACACTAAACACCAGTCTTACTCGCGGAGGGTACTAGTATTTCTGCTTCCATGTCGGAAGGCTTGACAGGAATGATGTTTACGATGGCGGTGTGATGTTTTGTTATGGAATGTAACGTCTTTGATCAAACGTTGCAACATACACTGTCACGGACCGAGTTGCCAGGGCTCCCGTACGCCAGATGAAGGAAGCGACGGTGTGATTGATCCTACACATGAGCATCAGCTCTGTAGGGGACCTCGGCATGTTTAGCGTATACACAGTTTTTGCCTTTTTCACTACTTTTGAAAGACGTTGTGACGTAGCCTTGGTTCTTCTTGCACGTGTATTTGTCAAACAGATGTGTGTAGTACATTCCATGAAGCTCAGCGACTAGTCTGCCACATGTCGCGGATGGTTAAACGCGGAAGTTAAGATCAAAATACAAACGCAATTATTTATCATTTAACAGTACCGAATGATTGTTAATAGTTTTGTTGTTGACCGCCAGATGTCGTACGTATGGGTCGCGTTACTTGTTACCATGACACGGGGTCAACGAATCATTGCACCTCAAATCTTGCACGCGCAACATGTGGTCGAACAGGTAAACAATGGCGGCTCTTAAAACACATGTACCCACAATGCCTAATTCAAGGATAACAATGTCGGCGGTTTCTTTGATCTCCATTCATGCAACAGCGGCTGAGCAGGGAACGTCATCGCCTTTGTTGCCAACAGCATCAACAGGGGTTGTATTACCCCATTGTAATACATTCACGTTCAGGTTGATTGGAATACAACTGATATTTGTAGTTAGGGAGATCTTGTACAGTAGGTGTTGCATATAAGTGTCATAATGGTCCATGTGTGTTTGTCCTGATGGTCCATGCTTGTCGTGATGGTACATGTGTGTTATGATGGTCCATGTTTGTTATGATGGTCCATGCTTATCATGATGGTCCATGCTTGTCGTGATGGTCCATGCTTGTCGTGATGGTCCATGCTTGTCGTGATGGTCCATGCTTGTCGTGATGGTCCATGCTTGTCGTGATGGTACATGCTTATCATGATGGTCCATGCTTATCATGATGGTCCATGCTTATCATGACGGTCCATGTTTGTTATGATGGTCCATGCTTGTCGTGATGGTCCATGCTTGTCGTGATGGTCCATGCTTATTATGATGGCCAATGCTTATCATGATGGTCCATGCTTATCATGATGGTCCATGCTTATCATGATGGTCCATGCTTGTTATGATGGTCCATGCTTATTATGATGGCCAATGCTTATCATGATGGTCCATGCTTATCATGATGGTCCATGCTTATCATGATGGTCCATGCTTATCATGATGGTCCATGCTTTATCATGACGGTCCATGTTTGTCATGACGGTCCATGTTTGTCATGATGGTCCATGTTTGTTATGATGGTCCGTGCTTATCATGATGGTCCACGTTTGTCATGACGGTCCATGTTTGTCATGATGGTCCATGTTTGTTATGATGGTCCGTGCTTATCATGATGGTCCATGCTTATCATGATGGTCCACGTTTGTCATGATGGTCAATGTTTGTCATGATGGTCCATGTTTGTTATGATGGTCCGTGCTTATCATGATGGACCATGCTTATCGTGATGGTCCATGTTTGTCTTATGGTCCATGTTTGTTATGATGGTCCGTGCTTATGATGGTCCATGATTGTCATGGTTCATACTTGTTATGATGGTCCATGATTGTCATGGTTGATACTTGTTATGATGGTACATGCTTGTCGTGACGGTCCATGCTTGTCATGATGGTCCATGCTTATCATGATGGTCCATGTTTGTTATGATGGTCCGTACTTATGATGGTCCATGATTGTCATGGTACAAGTTTGTCGTGATTGAACAAGCTTGTCGTGATGGTACATGGTTGTTGTGATGGTACATGGTTGTTGTGATGGTACATGGTTGTTGTGATTGTACATGGTTGTTGTGATGGTACAAGCTTGTCGTGATGGTACATGGTTGTGATGGTACATGGTTGTTGTGATGGTACAAGCTTGTCGTGATGGTACAAGCTTGTCGTGATGGTACAAGCTTGTCGTGATGGTACATGGTTGTTGTGATGGTACATGGTTGTCATGATGGTACAAGCTTGTCGTGATGGTACAAGTTTGTGATGGTACATGCTTGTCATGGTCTATTTTGGTTATGATGGTCCTCTGTTGATATGATCCATGTTTGTCATGATCCATTAACACCCGAAAGATGATGATCCATGTGCACCTGTTAATCAGTCTTTGACCACCTGTATTGACGACAAGCTCTGTATTCCAGCATCCACTGGCATATCCATTTTTTGTTGGCATTACCTAGAATACAAACGCTTATTTTCAGCACCATAAATACCTATGGAATTTATTTTTCCTCTTGTATGACAAAGACGCAGTGTGTGTGTACATCGCTTGAACGATATCATGCTTCCAATGCCTGTTTTGCCGTGACTTTGATAAAACTTCTTATTCAACCACTGTGCAGAAAGGTCAGGGAATTTGCGTCACGTGACTGCAAGAGGTGGTGAGTGACAGTGGTCTCACGCTGAAGTCGTATGGCATCGCCTTTATCACATTGATATTCTGGAGTATTTAATAACTGCAAAAGGATTGGTTGCTGATAAAATAGTTTGGTTCTGTTTAGGATCTCATTTAGTATTATTTCATATTTGAAAACAGCTGTGGGCGTGTCCCTATTTGTCACACTGAGAGTAGGTCAAAACACGGCTTTATAAAAGTTTATATTTTTAAAATTTAAAATTTATGCAAATTCCATATATCAAGATCTGCCTGCAATTGTTGTGTTGTAGACAGAAAGTTATTGCCGGGTTTCTGGTTATTTCATTTGTTGAACTGACAAGTGAAGATGTCAGATGTTAAAAGTGATTAAAAAATAATTTAATTTAATTTCCCCAAAATACGGATAAAAACGAAATCAAGCTACCCTGGTTATTCTTCGCCACTTACAAAACCATAAAGCCATTATCATCACAAATAAATCAATTTTAAGTTTATCACAATTGCTTTTGACCATGGCTATCTGGTCTTCTGTTTATCGAAGGGTGGGACACACGTACGTTGTTTTAAAACGTTATCCCATTTCCAAAAGTGAGCATCATTATACCATCCCATAATTGTGGTAAAGGCAAAATGGCCTCCCCAAACATTATATTTCCTTGATTCCAAATCACGTGGTGTTATCTCAGATAATGGCCTGTGGTATCTATGCACGTTCCGCGGAATCTCAAAAGAAGACGAGATTAACTACAGGAGTCTTTATGAAACTAATATCACACGACGCTCCATATGTTGTAATATCATTGTAGGGGATAATCAATTCATCCCACTGCACTTTGTACGCCTGAAATGACATTCGTCATCCGTCTTTAGGACAGTAGACACATTAGGGACATCAAAAGAAAATTCTATTTGGTTATGTTTATATTAGCTGACATTACAAATGAGCGTGTTTAAACTCGCCACATCCAGCGCGCAGATAACACTGACAATAATGAAGTCATTACAGCGCCCTGCCCTGCCGCGTGAGCACCTGCAGGTGAGAAACTGGATGTATTTAGCTTGCGCTGTGATCTGTGATTTAAGGAAACGGGGAACACTGTTAAAGGCATATCATTCAGGCATGCAGTCATTGGCGGCCTACGTAACCTGTAGTCGGTGTCAAGGTTGCTCTGTGAGTGTACTGTATTCCATACAACTGTTTATCATGTAATGATTAGTGTTGTCGTTGCGATAAACCAATTCAATAAACCTGGTATCACGGTCCGATAAATATGCAAAAGGCTAGCATGATACCATTATTAGTTCAGTATTATACAGTAAACGACGTGTATGACGAACACGCTTATAACGAACTGGCGGATATAACGAACTTGTTTTAGGTCCCTGCCATTTGCTGTATATATGCTTATACCAAACTACGGTTATAACGAACCAAAATTTGTGGTCCCTTTGAGTTCGCTATAACCTTAGTTTACTGTATTTGATGTTGACGATGCGAAAACACACTCGGTTAATATAATTATCACTTTATATATTAATATCACTTTTTCTATTTTTGTATAAAAGTATCTTTACAATACTCTCTTTCTCTCTCTCTCATATCTTTTCACATAATGATCTGTTTGTATAATAATCTTTTTATGTATCTTTATATTAATAATCTGTTTATATGGATATTGCTCTCTATTTATATAATAATCTCTGTTGATATGATACTCTCTATTTATGTAATAATCTGTTCATATGACAATCTCTGTTCATATGGTTATTTCAGTTTATATAATAATCTGTTTCTATGGGTACTGCTTAAGTATATGCCTATGCCAGGACAGTTTATACTCGCCAGGAAGCTCGCAGCGTCGATTATGCAGTGTATTACGCTGTGTTCCTCAAAATACCGAAGTTGACATCCATAAATTCTCTTCCTTATTATATCTCCATTCTATTGTGATAAATAACATAATAGAATTGAAATATAGTACACTGGAAAATCGGAGATGTGGAGCGCGTTACCGAATAGATTTAATGACAAAATATTTTCTTGAAACTTGTAATCTGTATCCCCTTGTGCCCCCCCGGTCGATGTTAAGATTTCTTACCGACCCAATTGGTATCTTTTCATATGCTGTCCTGATTCTTTTAATGTTATATGAGGATTCCAGTGAGTGTTGTAACTTAATATAGCCGTTGATTTATTACTGGCATACAAATAATGGATGGTTTATTCTTCAACTTTCTTGTTTGTGCTAGATTATTGGAGCGTGCTTCTGGAATATAATACATGTATGTCCTTAAGACATGACTTGTAAATTACAGTTACTAGGGGTGGTGTAAGGCGCCGACATTAACCCTGTAGGGTTCCCTCCCTTTGTCGTGCACGGATCCGCTTTTAGTGGTTATGAATGCCAGAGGGGGCACGGGTGGCCCAGTCAGAGAATAAGGCGCTGAAATTGGTTGTGCAGATATGCCCTTTTTCGGCACGACAGAAACCTAGGCTCGAGGGTTCGAATCCCGATGTACCCCGAATTATGTTTCTAGGTTTGTCAGCAGCGTACCCGTGTTTGTGGGTTTCGTCAAAGAGGTAAACGTCTGAGTCCTGCATTACTTCGGGCTTTCCCCTTATATCAAGCTGACACCCCTTGATATTACTCGAATACTGTTCAAAGCAGCGTTAAACCCAACTCACTTACTCACTCGAAGGACCGATTTGCTTTGATAATCACCCTTGGGTTGTCAACACCAACACACACTGGTTTGTCGGCAGCATACTCGGTCTTCCCTCCTTCTTCAGATGACAATGAAATACTGTTCATAGCCGCGATGCCTGAATTACTCGCTTGCACTATCGAGATATCGGCTGTGTGACGAGACAACGCCAGTTCAAACACACCATAGACAGGGACCTTTTGACCAGTTATGGTGAGTGAGTATGGTTTTACGCCGCTTTTAGCTATAATAAAGCAATATCTCCCATGTGGAGAATCGAACCCGGGTCTTCGGCGTGACGAGCGAACGCTTTAACCACTAGGCTACCCCACCGCTCCTCCCCAGCTCGTTTGTGTAACGGTGGATCTCCAGTGTATGTATTGTATCCGATACAACTGTCGAACATCGACACATGCGCCCGCTACATCTGACTCTGTTGACCGATCGTGCTGGTGAATTCCTATCCGCCTGTAAATAAGGCCGACATTTAGAATGTCATGTTCACAGTTCACAGCGGACATGCCCCGTGAATATCCCATTCTGTACTTAAGTACACAGGACGTGGTCCCCTGCTGAAGAAGCGGAGGGGAAACGCAAAACAAAGTACAAGCTTTAAATTCGAACTAGACCAGTGAAAGAAATTAAGGACCATCCGAGTATTTCATACTACTACAGGTTATCTGTCTTATCATTACAGATCACCCCCCCCCCCCCCCCCCCCCCCACACACACACACACACACACACACACACCCCACTTCCTTTGTCATGAAGGGCAGTACACAAGACGAACCACATGAATTCAGAGAGTTTAAAAATGGCTTAAATCCATACGTGAGTTCATTCTGTTCCCTACTGATGATCCGTCGTGATATCACTGGAGCATTGTTCGAAGCGGCGTTTACTCGACTCTCATGGCACCCGTGAAGACCCGGGGTAGAGTAGGTCTTCAGCAACCCATGCTTGTCGTCAAAGGCGACTATGCTTGTCGTAAGAGGCGACTAACGGGATCGGGTGGTCAGACTCGCTCTCATTGGGGTTGGTTGTGTCGTTAAATATATGCTATGGGTCTTTGAGAGAGACCACTTCTCCTCTGTAAGCATCCATCGGGATTAAATTACTTCTATTAAATCGCATAAACGCAACCACAGGGTTATAGTTTTGTGACGCTGTTTGTTGTAATAAATTGTAATATTTGTTTCAGTATGTTATATGGTTTGAAATCAATAAGAATTATGTCGATCTTCTCACAAACGCAAATATAGGTAGCGAGGCTATGTTTGCTTATACGCATTAATTAAGCAATAACATTTACTAACCGTCACAACAAGCTGGCGTGAGTTATATGAGCGCACCGTCTGTATGTACCGGATCTATCAGCTCCATCAAGCAAACACGTCAAGGCCGAGTAAGTCAACACGCATCGAACAGGTCTCGCCATGACCCAATACAGAAATATTTGACGAGTGAATGTTGTTTGATGCCACAGTAAGCGATACGTTGGCAGTGCAATGGAGGCCTGTAAATGGTCGAATCTGGACCAGGCAAACCAGTGGCTGATAGCATGATCAAATCCTATCCTGTCAAGGTACCATTGTTTAAAGTCCTATAGGTCAGGGAGCCTTCATCTTGTAAGTGGTTTTCTAATGCAAATGTATCGTCCACTGTTTGCTCTGAAGTTGTTACTCTTAATCAACGTGATGGACCCAGGTCTCATTTCCATCAGATCTGTGTCAGGAGTCTTCCTTATATGTGTGAAGCCTATTTCTGGTGTCCCCCGCCGTGGTATTGCTTTATTATAGCTAAAAGCGGCGTAAAACCATACTCACTCACTATAACTGGTCAAAAGGTCCCTGTCCATGCTCAGTTACGTTTGTTTCTGACCTTACACCCCTCTGGGGGCCCATCTTCCGGACCACATGGTAATGTGGAGTGGTCAGTTAGATGGACACTGCGGACCCAAACCTGGTCCCAATAGTGACATGGACATGTTGACTTGTGACACGTCGGTCAGCCTCAACCATGTGGTGGGGGGCACGGGAGGCCCAATCATCTAAGGCCCCGCGATTCGCCGTGCAGAATTGCGTCCCTTGGGCACGCCAGATTGGGCACCTATGATTGTGGATTCGAATCCCGGTTCGCCCCGATTATGTTTCTTGATTTGTCAGCACCATATCCGTGTAAACGTCTGAGACCTGCATCACTTCGGCTTTCCTCCCACATTAAGCTGACAGGTCGTGATATAACTGGAATACTGTTAAAAGCGGCCTTAACCCACCTCACTCACCCACCCATGTGGTGGATGCCTTCTCCCTGGTTTCAGACGTGGCATCTTCAGGACGAGCTGACCTAATAAAGGTCATCTTATGTGCTACTGCTTCCTCTCTCACGTGCAGCAGTTCGTTTCTTAAGTTGAATTTGAAGGGCATGCGGTCATCCCCGCGCGTGCATTTCCTACCTTCGCGAATTTTCTTGGCATGCCCTCTTCCTGCACAGCTCGTTTCCCATTTTTCTCAATTTCGCAGCTTCTCAGTTTTCTCCATTTACCCATTTTCTTTGACCCGTAAATTCTGCGGATCGTTCTGTAAATTGGCGTTATCTCTACCCTGAGATATTCTTCATTACCACGACAGAAAGGACGATCAATGAAGTCACAAACTTTTACCGTCGTATGTGAGGTTGTTTATAATAGTGTAACCCGCCAAGATCGTATACAGACATGTGTACTCATTGTGTACGCGGAAGGCCGAGTACTGATACTTTTATCGAATAGCATAAATGTAATATAATGCCCTGGTGTTATTCATGTTAACACATCTGCTCCATCATATAACGGAGAATTACATATTGACGCCAGGAATGCCGTCGGAGAGAAGCAATATATTGTCAACTGGTTAACTGTTCCACAGCTGTGCGTCTCTGCGTTTGCGTATTTGAACGTGTGGAAGAACAGTTTAGCGTTTGCTCACCCCCAGACACACACGCGCACCCCCTCCCCCCCCCCCCCCCCCCCCGGCCCCCCAACACACGTACGCACACGCACCCCCTCAACCCAGACACGCCCCCACCTCCAGACACACAAAGGCACCCCGTCGCCTCCACCCCTTCTTCACGGTAGGTGCTATTTGCGACTGTCAGAAGATGGTGTGAAGTTCGAATCCCATATTTGACCCGATTATGCGCAAACTGCCTGTTCGTATGTCTGTCTCACCGAAGGTGTAAACTCGAGGACCCATGTATCTTGGGGCTCTCCGCCCGCATTAAACCTACAAACTGTTATCCAACGTGAATATTGTTGAAAGCCTCCAACTTGAATATTGTTGAAAAACTTTGCGCATATAGCACCAACGGCATTGTTCATCAGTGATTGTTGAATGCGTAATCAGAAACGAAACTCAGTTAGCACAGACAGGACCTGTTTTTACATGACCCTATTTTCCGTTATGATTTATTAAAACCGTGACGTCACTGCTCATGTTGTTGGTTCCGAGGTGGCACGATCGAGTAGCCAAGTCACGTGATTCCTAGAAACTCGCGGGAATTATTCCGTGTTATTATTATGAAACCCGTGTGACGTCAGTTGTGATGTTGCAGTGCACGTTAAGCCACGGTGGAGTGTTCTCGTGGCCTCCCCGTGGTGGGGCATGCTCCCACAGGTATCCGGTGTCAGGCACTCATAATATCAGGGGCAAGGTGCGCGGTGTAATCACCCCGACAGATACCTCGCAACCTCCCCAGCTGTTCAACATTCACTCTATCACTGGTACGCAGGCTCTGGACATCTTCATCGCCAAGATCAGTTGGGAGAAGGGGTTAAGGAAGAGATTCTCCCGTAGACGAGATGATAGGACAAGAGATGGCGAGAATACGGCATGCCTGCACATTTCCACCATCATGTTTTAATACGTTTAACCTTACGGAACTGCTTACGGCAGTAACTCAGGGTCGTCGAATTTCCAATTAGGCCATATCAAATACATAATTTGTTTTTCGGAATTGTTTAAAACCTCATTAAGGATTCATGACAGCGGTAGACAACTGGGCTGCTCGAGCTCTGGCAGTATTTGTTAATATGTCAAGGGATGCTGTTTCGAGTAGTGAGTGATTAACGCTAAATGCAACAACAGCAATCTTGCAACCTATCGTGGCATTATTTTAGGAGCCAATGCTTGTCAAAAGAGGTGGACGACCGACAGTTTGCACGACATGGAGGGGCTTCTCAGAATAGTTATATACAGGAAATGCCAATTGAAGTAATAATTCAGTACCGACCCTCTTACCTACACCCACCCCTCGTACCTACACTCACCCCTCGTACCTACACCCACCCCTCGTACCTACACTCACCCCTCGTACCTACACCCACCCCTCGTACCAACTCCTATCCCTCGTACCAACTCCCACCCCTCTTACCAGCACCCACCCCTCGTACCAACTCCCACCCCTCGTACCAACTCCCCACCCCTCGTACCAACTCCCACCCCTCTTACCAGCACCCACCCCTCGTACCAATTCCCACCCCTCGTACCAACTCCCACCCCTCGTACCAGCACCCACCCCTCGTACCAGCACCCACCCCTCGTACCAGCACCCACCCCTCGTACCAGCACCCACCCCTCGTACCAACTCCCCACCCCTCGTACCAACTCCCACCCCTCGTACCAGCACCCACCCCTCGTACCAACTCCCATCCCTCGTACCAACTCCCACCCCTCGTACCAGCATCCACCCCCTGAGCCAGTATCCACCCCTCGTACCAGCACCTAACCCTCGTACCAGCACCCACCCCTCGTACCAGCACCGACCCTTCGTACCAACACCCACCCTTCGTACCAACTCCCACCCCTCTTACCACCTCCGAACACTCCTCTGACAGCATCCACTCCTCTGACAGCATCCACCCCACTGACAGCATCAACTGGTCTACCCGGTACCATAGAAGCTCCACAAACATCTGGCATCCCTCCGTAATTAACACCCACCCAAGGAAGCTCTACAAACATCTGGCACCCCTCCGTAATTAACACCCACCCAAGGAAGCTCTACAAACATCGGGCGCCCCTCCGTAACACCCACCCAAGGAAGCTCCACAACATCTGGCGCCCCTCCGTAACACCCACCCAAAGAAGGTCCACAACATCTGGCGCCCCTCCGTAACACCCACCCAAGGAAGCTCTACAACATCTGGCACCCCTCCGTGACACCCACCCAAGGAAGCTCCACAACGTCTGGCACCCCTCCGTAACACCCACCCAAGGAAGCTCCACAACACCCCTCCGTAACACACACCCAAGGAAGCTCTACACACATCTGGCGCCCCTCCGTAACACCCACCCAAGGAAGCTCCACAACACCCCTCCGTAACACACACCCAAGGAAGCTCTACACACATCTGGCGCCCCTCCGTAACACCCACCCAAGGAAGCTCCACAACACCCCTCCGTAACACCCACCCAAGGAAGCTCTACAAACATCTGGCGCCCCTCCGTAACACCCACCCAAGGAAGCTCTACAACATCTGCCCCCCCCCCCCCCCCCCCCCCCCTCCGTAACACCCACCCAAAGAAGGTCCACAACATCTGGCACCCCTCCGTAACACCCACCCAAGGAAGCTCTACAAACATCTGGCGCCCCTCCGTAACACCCACCCAAGGAAGCTCTACAACATCTGCCCCCCCCCCCCCTCCGTAACACCCACCCAAAGAAGGTCCACAACATCTGGCACCCCTCCGTAACACCCACCCAAGGAAGCTCTACAACATCTGCCCCCCCCCCCCCCCCCCCCCTCCGTAACACCCACCCAAAGAAGGTCCACAACATCTGGCACCCCTCCGTAACACCCACCCAAGGAAGCTCTACAAACATCTGACACCCCTCCGTAACACCCACCCAAGGAAGCTCCAGAAACATCTGGCACCCCTCCGTAACACCCACCCAAGGAAGCTCTACAAACATCCTTCAGAGCCATTTGTATCAAAGATTAAAGTCCTTATCAGAATGGAGGCGTGGAGATTGTGATTTCATCTCCAGATAGTGTGGCCGGGCCACAGGGACAGCGATCGCGGGCTGATAACGTCGGCGTGCACGATATTTTCATCTTGGTATTTGCAAGGCTTCTGGATTACGGAACTTATCGGATTGGTACGGGAAGCTTTTTTGTGTGTTTTTTGTAAGGAATGGCTGTACCTCTGGGAAACCTAGTCGTCATGTTTCCATGACTACAGCGGACGTCCAATGAACTGTCTTTTAGATCATCGTAACAGACAATTCCATAAAATATAATCGTATAAAACAACGCACTTCTATGGTCATGTGACAATAAAACTTAATTGTACAGTTATTTTTGCACATTTTTAACAATTCGCTTCGACTCCGATCCTACATTCCCTGAGGGTATGGGGACGCCGTCACGAGGGGTGCCGCTTCTTGCCCGGGGCACCAGCTTTGATCTTAGAGCTCTGACTCTGAACTTTCTCTATTCTGGGCTAATTAAAGTATGCACGGTTTCCCGGTTTATCAAGTTGACGGGTTGCGTGGTATTCCGCCCACTGATTGTTTATTTAACGCTGTGGACCACGGCTCAGTAGAAATAGTCTAATTATAGATATTTCTCGCTTTATGTGTTTTGGTATGTTGTAACACCCATAACCTATTGGTGCCCATACTCTCGTCATGAAATCAAAGTTAAATCCATATTTTTCATTTCCCCACCTCATGATATATGTGAACTGATAATTGAGCTGAAAGAGCAAGGGGCTTCCATCGTGTACTTGTTTTAATTTCCCAAAGGAAGAGATGCTGACATTTTTCAACATTATCACTATGACGTTACAGCCTTGTCATTTTTTTACAACGAAAACTCATGAGAGTTGTTTGTTGTTTCACGCCATACTCAGCAATAGTCCATCTATATGACGTAACGCCCTTGCCTCGGGAAGATGGTGATTGACATCATGAGCATCGATCTACGCAGTTGGGATACGATGACATGCATCAACCAAGTTAGCGAGCCTGACCACGATCCCGTTAGTCGCCTCTTACGACAAGCATGGGTTGCTGAAGACCAATTCTTACCTGGATCTTCACGGGCACCATGGAGTTGGGTTAAGGCCGCTTTGAACAATGTACCAGTTATATCGCGGCGTGTCAGCACAATGTGGGAGGAAAGCCCGAAGTGATGCAGGCCTCAGACGTTTATCACTTGGGTGAAACCCACAAGCACGGGTATGGTGCTGAAAAAAACTAGAAACAAAGCCCGGGCGACTAGGCATTCGAACGCACGATCGTAGATTTCCCGCGTGCAACTCTGCACAGCAAGTTAGACGACTGGGCCATTTTCTGCCATAATAACACTGAAGACGCGTAGACAATCGTAGACAAATGTAGACGTCTTCCAATTAATTATCTTGTTTGTTATAAGCTAATTTGATATCTCTGACAAACGGGAACGATCGACCTTGCCTAAATCCTCCTTACACGTGTCTTGCTACGAACACGTGACACGTCTCAACGTGGGTAATAAATATATTCAGCTGCAAGGAGAATTGTCGTTCTGTTTAAGCTGGAAGCGTCCATCACACATATAATTCTCAACTTTAAGGATAACCCTTGTGTAAATCCGGCTCAGGATTGGACTACAACAACCCATTCTTGTCGTAAGAGGCGATTAACGGGATCGGGTGATCAGGTTCGCTTGGTTGATGCATGTCATCGTACCCCAATGACGTAGATCGGTTCTCGTGATGCCAATCACTGGATTGTCGGGTCAAGAATCGATGTTTTACAGACCGTCGTCATATAGGTAGAATATTGCTGAGTGCGGCGTTGCTCTGCTGGCTTGCCAAAGACCAACTCTTACAAAGATATAGATTGAAGGCATGTTAACCGTGAAGACCATTGCTAGCCGTAAAAGGTGACTATGCTTGTCGTAAGATGCGGCTGACGGGATCGGGTGTTCAGGCTCGCTGACTTGGTTGCTGCATGTCATCGTATCTTAATTAGGACCGCTTCCGTGGTCTTGTGGTAGAGCGGAAGGTCCGGGGTTCGATCCCCGACCGCGTCATACCAAAAGACGTTAAAAGATGGTACTTGTTGTTACCCTGTCTGGCGCTCGGCTTTAAGGGGCTTAAACAAGGACTGGTCGGCTCGGAGTCAGTATACTGTGTCTGAGTGGGGTATTCATGTTAAACTGCGGCATGGTATCTCTGTGAGCTAGCACTATAAATCGGCATCAGTCCGGACTAGTACAAGCAGCCACACAAACACACACACGTACATGCACGTCGCTATATAAGTGCAATATTCTTGGACGCGACGTTAAACATCATTTCACCTCACCTCGTATCTCAATTGCGTAGATCGATGATCATGATATCAATCACTGGATTGTCTGGTCCAGACTCAATTATTACAGAACGCCGTCATACAGGTGGAATATTGCTGAGTGCACTGCTCGGGTGCTGAAGACACATTCGATTTAAGACGTCCACCAAAGGTATGACATGTTTAGCTCGGACAGGGAGTGATGCCACATAGCGTTCTATATCTAGAGTTATTTCACAGTAATGTATTTAAGTTCCGTTTAAGCTGATTAATATGAATGTGTGCCTGTGTTTAGACACGTGTTCGTCTGGCTGTGTTTTGAATAATGATCGTGTGGCTGTATACGTTTCCCGTCACTCAACATTCCTTTTTAATGGCATCTCAAAACTAGAAATAAGAAAATCTTTAAGCCTTTGCAGGTGTAATATCTCCAGCTCTGCTGAAATCGCGGCCGATAACGAATCTCGAGTTCATGACTACCAACTTTCTCTGATATGATAATTGTGTGTTATTGTAAACTTCGTGGAACACGCGCTCACAAACACACACATGGGACCACTTCGATAACGGCCCTGTTGGTTTACTGAAATCGCAGCATTTTTCGCTAATAATTGCGTTGTGCAGGTTGGGGGAGGAAACCCATGGGCTATTGTCCACTAGCCGGAACTGATGCTGTTTAACCCTGGAAGCATGTTCCGTGCTGATAAATCAGGGATGATGGATGAAGGGGAAATCACTGAGTGGATGACCCGAACGCACCCCCAGCACGCCGGCCCGCCTGAGATAGGGGGGACGCAGGGACGCTATTTCCTCCAACTGCAGTCTGTTGCGATGTTCGATCGAGAAGTCGATGATGCTGATGAGCGTCCGATTGCTATCTAAAATTAAAATTTCCTTGTAACAAAAGAGAGCCCATTTCTTGGATCAGTAAATAAGGCTTTAATTGTTGCTTTGAGCGAGTCCATGAAATATGGCCTGTATTCCCGGGGGTGGAGCGCTTCAGTGATGTGGGGCTCTGGTCGCCCACTCGTTTAAGGCGTCGTAATTCGATGTGCAGAGTTGCGTCCCTTGGACACGCCAGGAAATTTAGTATCTACGTTCGTGGGTTCGAATCCCTGTACGACCCGATTATGTTTCTAGGTTTGTCAGCACCATACCAATACTCGTGGGTTTCATCGAAGTGTTAAACGTTAGAGACGTGTATCGCGCCGGACTTTGACCCCTTAAGATCTGGGTTAGACTTTGTCTTAATATGCGACTGACGAGAACGGGTGGTATGGTCTCACTGACTTGGTTGATACATGTTATCGTATCCCAATTGCGTAGATCGATGCTCATGATGTCAGCCGCTGGATTGTCTGGTCCAGACTCGTCTGTTTACAGACATCCGTCATGTAGCTGGAATATTGCTGAGCACGGCGTTAAACAACAAACAAACAAACAAGACAAATACAAGTACAGGTGCGTTCTTTTTCATTTCACAAGTTATCTATTTTAGACAGGTTGGTAGACTTTCTATGCACATCATCTGTGGCTAAACATATCTTTAAATGTTGTTTTTGTTAGTATACTCCATGTTTTGTGTTTTTCAGAGATCATACACATTGATAGTGGAGGCGTGGGACGTTGAACGAGGTAGGTGGTGGTTGAGACGTTGAACGAGGTAGGTGGAGTTTGAGTCGTCAGAAAGATGCTGGAAGAACATCGACCCCGGCCCTGAAAGTGATTAGGACAGAGACATACGTCCAACAACTGGTGTTGTCTTTGCTCTGTAGCCCGATTTAGAAAATATGCAATGTTTGAAAGTTTGGCAAGTCTAGATTTTGTCAGTTTCAGGCAGAGATTCGCGGGGCTCATTTCTACTATATTTTTACAATACAAGTCTACTTTTGATAGCCTGGCTTGTTTTTATCACTCCATGAAACACACAACTGATCCGCATATGCTATGTGTATGTTTACACAGAATGACATATATGATTATTCCTTTCTAAAGCTGAGCAGTATATTTCACTGTGGAACTCTCTCCCAAATGAACTCCTTCTTTTTCTGTGCTCAAGTCTCATCTCATCATTAAGACTCATCTCTTTCACAAATACTACACTTGAATTTATCATATTCATCGTGTGCGCTTTGAGCAGTTATTAGTGGGCACTTATTAGTTTTCCGGCGCCGAAGCCCTGGGTTCGAATCCCTACATGTGTACAATGTGTGAAGGCCATTTCTGGTGTCTCCCGCCGTGATATTGCTGGAATAATGCTAAAAACGGCGTAAAACCATACTCGCTCACTGGCGACATGGAGGCACGGGTGGGTCCAGAGGTCAAAGGTGACGAATGTCGCTGTACAGATTTGCAACCTTAAGCCGTTTTCGAATCCGCTGATCGTTTGATTGTTATTCATGATCGTTTTCTCCAATGTTGTCAGCGTGTAAGACCTTCATCACTCTCACCTTAAGTTCAAAGCGGCGGTAATCCACTCATACAGCAGGGGCGGTCGGGTAGCCTAGTGGTTAAAGCGTTCGCTCGTCACGCCGAAGACGCGGGTTCGATTCCCGACATGTGTACAATGTGTGAAGCCTATTTCTAGTAACCCCCGCCGTAATATTGCTGGATTTTTTGCTGAAAGCGTCGTAAAACCATACTAACTCACTCATACAAGAACATTTTGTCTGACCCCGTTGGCACGGCTTGGCTCAACAGCCCTTGACTCTCTCTCGAACCAGCACTGGTCTCCTTGTGTCTAGCTTGGAGGAGCACTGTATGTCAATTCCCACACATTTACCTCGCCAACACTGGCACCAGGAATCAAGTGCCAATAGCACGGCCATCTCGTGCTGGGCCTCGCGCAAGAGCCCACACTAGGTTCGCCCTTAAGAAAAGCAATATTTCAACTCAGCATGGGAGAATTGTGAATTAATTATAACCGGAAAAATTCCGTGGTCGATGAAGATTCTTCACCTTTGAGGCTCTAATGAAGACAATGACACGGTTGTAGTGCCATTATCTCTGCAACGCTGGTTTGGCTTGGGGGAGGGGAGACTCCCCTCGATGGCTTTAACAGAATCTATACAGATACAGCTAAATCAGCTAAACTTGTCAATGAGTTGCCGCCATCCCGCATCCAAGCAGCTCATAATAATCAGCATTAGCAGATACCGACACAGATGCTTCAAAGTGCACGTATTTTTACATCTTTATGTTCTTAACAGACTAATTACCACGGCAACTCCGCGGGATCTCATTCAAACGTGGCCACTACAATGACTGGATGAAGCCTGCCCTTCTCCGTCGTACTGTTGATGCTGTTTGTTGCTGAGGACCTATTCTAACCCCGACTCCCTCTCGGGTGCTGCTGATGCTGTTTGTTGCTGGGGACCTATTCTAACCCCGACTCCCTCTCGGGTGCTGCTGATGCTGTTTGTTGCTGGGGACCTATTCTAACCCCGACTCCCCACGGCGACTGCTGATGCTGTTTGTTGCTGGGGACCTATTCTAACCCCGACTCCCCACGGCGACTGCTGATGCTGTTTGTTGCTGGGGACCTACTCTAACCATGACTCCCCACGATGACTGCTGATAACATTATAACGGAAACGATATTCGTCCATTTGTGTGCCGGGCATATAAGTAGGTCAACCACTATACTTGCGCGTATATTACTTGAAGGGGTCTGTCAGAGATTAAGGAATTACCGTCGGTGGTTGTACCTGGGAATGGCACGCCGGGAGCAGAGTCATCAGTTGCTGTTCATTCAGTTTGTGCCATCATGAGAGAGCCCCCGTGTCTGTGAGGCTTGGTAAACCATGGGGTCTGGCATCGAGCCAGCACGTGCTGCGAAAGGGTGAAAAACACAAGGACTAGACTGATTTCTACACATCAAACAACCAGCTTAACTTTCCTCCGCCTTGTGCGTCTTTTTCTGGTGCTCATCGAGTTCAGAAAATTACAAGGTGGAGCTTGTGTTTACCCAGCAGACTCGGTAGCCTGTGCGGCGATGGCGGGCGACTACAGGGAACGGTGCAACGTTGTAGGAATAGTCTCAGTGTTGCCCATCTACTGTTCACATAGGTTAACGTTGGTTAGACCTTCCTCAAAACGTTCGTTGAAGCACATGGTGCATTCGCATGGTCTATGGGAACGTCAATAAGCAAATTATACTGCATATTTGTATAGCTTTTTCCCTGCAATGTGCTTGCAGCATGCGCCTTGGATGGAACCCTTGTGAAACAAATAGCTATCTGTAAACTAAACAGCGGAATCTATTTCCAACTCGACGAGAACTAGGTGACCAGGCAAGCTGACCTCGTCCTTCTGCCAGAACCACGAATCAAAGATTTATAAGAATATGGCAGCTCGCGGTGGCCCTGACTCAAGGATGTGCTGACAATCGTTGATTCCTCTGCCAGAAGCTGTTCACGCTATACAAACTGCCTCGTCTCGTTCATCATTCACACTCGCGGAAGTGCTCTCACACACGGAGCGGTTCTCACACACGGATCTGCTCTCACACACGGATCTGCTCTCACACAGAGAGGTGATCTCACACATAAGCTCTCACACACGGTTTTCTCTAAAAACACGGAGCTCCTGACACATGACTCTCCTTTCAAGCGGATCTCCTCAAACATGGGAGATCCGCTCACATACAGAACACACCTCATACACGAAACTTCTCTGACACACGGAGCTCCCATCACACTTGGAGCTCCCATCGCACTTGGAGCTCCCATCACACTTGGAGCTCCCATCACACCTGGATTTCATCTGACACACGAGCTCCCCTCACCATGAACTCCCTTCATACACGGAGCTACCATGACACATGGAGCTCCCATCACGCTTGGAGCTCATCTAACACGCGGAGCTCCTGTGACACACGAGCTCTCCTCAAACACTGAGCTCCTCCAGCACACGGACACTGACTCGCATATACATGCTATCGCTGATCTCTCCCATGGCTGAACTAAAGGTAGTCATCGACCAGCGATTATTTTGACTCAGTGCTAATTTGAGAATGCGATTTGAGAGTGGACAATGTTGCATTGTATGCCATTCCTAGATGTTTCTCCTTTTTTATTGGGGGACATTTCACTTCCCCTCCCTTCCCCTCCCTTCCCTTGTCTGTGTACATATTACATCTTTCATATCTCTGGCATTAGCCCCGGACTTATACCTTGTAGGGAACAGTAGCGAACCCTCCACATGTCAACCTATTGATCAGAAGTTGATATCTCTGCTTCTATATAATGCATTACAATCGTACACCGGACCGGGGGGCGGGGCCGTCAAGTGACATTCCTCAACAACAGGCTACAATTACACTCTAATTATTCAATTTCAAATACAAGATGAAACAATTGTTTCAATCATGTGATTATATCCAGTGCGCATGACGCGCCCGTGCAAGTCCTCGGGGTAGCTTCTCCATCATCGTGTAACGAGCTGCGAGGAGCTTTAGTGGAGCCCTTGATTGTTACAAGGCCACCTGAGGCAAGACACACGGTCGGCTTGACGATAACGGAGCTGGGGTCGGGGCAGGGGACATCACCTGACGCTTGGCCGGCCTACATGCTTGACGAGCTGCGATACGACAGGTGGACAGAACACTGAAATATGACTGCCCTCTATCTGATGCAGCTTGATATCGTGTGTGTGATACCTGACGCTTGAGGAGACAGCCATACTTGACAGATTGGGACTACAAACGGTCTGGACCATGATCAGATGTCTGACATCCGTGGGTCTTGTTTGGACTGGGCCCCTAGACTAACATCTAGTTTCTGAAATGAACATAACCTACAGAAAAAGAACAGTTGTTATATTATCTCAATAAAAATATAATATAATATAATATAATAGAGCCCAGAGACACTGCAGTAATCTTGACTTGCCTAACTTGCATGGGCTGTATTGGATATACTGTACTACTGGACCCTATTCCGATGCACGTAAAGCGGAGAATATTGAACAAACCTTGTTCTCTTCTTCAAAAAGTATATCTACTCTGCAAAAGTGATTTTTTTTATGTATATATTTTATGTATATTTTATATATCATTTAAATATTCAACAGATGGTAATGTTTTGTTCGAAATTGGCACACATCGTTGTAATAGACCCAGGTTTCATATGGCACACTAGAACAATAGATTTAAAGTGAAGGTCATCTGCTCAGTATCTTGTATGGCCACCAATAGAGTCCAAAACTGACTGGCATCGTCGTCCCATGTAATGGGAATGATCACCAACTCCGCCTGCAGGGCTTGCCAACTGTCGGAGATTCTGTGGTTGCTGCTGACGTGCTCGCAGTCGTTGATCCAGTGCATCCCATAAATGTTTGATTGGGTTTAAATCTGGAGACCTGGAGTGTAATGGCAGGACCTGGATGTTGTGATTCCTGCAAAAGGATGTTGTCAGTTTTGCCGTGTGAGGTCGGGCGTTGTCTTGTTGGAAATAACGTTCGTTTGTTGCATTATTGGAAGGACGTGTGGCCGAAGAATCTTGTCCGTGTAACGTTGTGCCGTTAAATTCCACAGAACTTGCACCAAGTCTGTTCTACCAGTGTAGGAGATGACTGCCCACATCGCACTACCACCACTGAATCTATCCACTTCCTGTGTGCAGTTTCCTGCATAACGTTCCCCGCGGCGCCTGTAAACATGGCGTATACCATCCTCATGGCGAAGCATAAAACGTGACTCGTCGCTAAACCAAACTTGCCATCGCAGTTGTGACCATGCTCTATGACCCTTGACACCATTGAAGTCCCAGCCAACGATGCAAGTCCGTCAAAATGACACCTCGAACTGGTCGTCTAGCGCGAATACCTTCAGTGCGTGAGCGGTTCCTCACTGTCTGCCTGGGTTGATATCCTACACAACCCTGGTATTGCCGTAGTTGTAGAGGTTGCCGTGGTGGTTTTTTCACGTAAGTGACGTAGCCGTATGCATCTGTCCTGTGCTCTAGTAGCGACAAGTAGCGTGGGATCTGGGAAGGTCACGTGTTGTCCCCTGTGTCTGATAAGGGTTCGACAGTTTTGTAATGGTGCTTTGTCCTACGTGGAAAAACCTGGCGACAACAGAAGATGATTCTCCTGTTTGCGGTCGGCCGATGGCGTTGTTGAGTTTGGCTTCCGTCTGTCGTGGCGTGTTTTCGCTGTTCACTTGCTGTAGGATTGTGATGGCATACAAATGAAAACCCAACGTTTTTATAGCCCACTAAGTGATGTTGCACGTGCATGTCATGTTGGGCTGTTTCGGCACCAGGCTCTCACGTGGTTGTGTTTTTTTGCGATCTGTTCACCAATTTCTGCAGCACCTCATTTTTTCCACACAAATCAACCCCAATCCATACAGAAATGACCAATAATTTTTGGTATTAATTTTGTATAGATGTCGGCATGACTGTCAGATATTTACGATTTTACTACCTTTGCGTTTCTTTCCTATTTTTGAACAGTAAAGTAGTGTATAGAACGAACTGGGCCCCTTCTTGTGCACGTATATCGTAGTGTATAGAACAAACTGGGCCCTTTCTTAAACAAGTATATAGTAGTGTATAGAACAAACTGGGCCACTCCTTATGCACGTATAGAGTAGAGTATTGAATTATTATACGTGTAGAGAATGCGATCGTTGTCACGATTCGCGGGTCAGCGGGATGACAAACAGGTTAAAAGGTTCGCTCGTCACAGCGCAAAGACCTGGGTTCGAGTTCGATCTCGAGTAAATTGTTTGAAGGTCTTTCTTGGCACTTTCGCCGTGATGTGACTGGAATGTTGCGACATAAACACTTACTCGCTCAAACCACATGGCATCATGATAGATGTGTACAACTGCACACACAATCTTCAGTTGCTTTGTTTATACATAACAAAATGATTTCAACAGTAGTGTCATATGTCTGTAGTTAACTCATGCTTCCTCCTTCAGATGACGGGGCCTCCCTCATAGAACGCGCATCTCATAAGGGCATCATTCTCCCCGGTCAAGCCTGGCACACCATCACCCACAACGGCGCCACTGCACGACTCACCTTCCGAATCCGGGTCGTGTGCGACACCCACTACTACAACACAACGTGCACCAAATTCTGTAGGCCTCACAATGACCTGTTCGGACATTACAAGTGCGACTCTAACGGAGACAAGAACTGCATGAATGGCTGGATGGGGCAAGAATGCGAAACAGGTAACCATGGCAACAACCTTGATATTACAGGCGTAGTCAGGGTGGGTCAGGGCATTTTTAGGGTGTGAGAATAAGGAGTGGGTTTAGGTAGGGTTGGAAAGTAATAGAATAAAAGGCAGGTTTTTTATCGTCAAATATATTTTTTCATAACAATAAGGTATTGAACAACACTGACGAGACGAGATATGGAAAATAACATGCATAATACAATCCTGTTTATGAACTTCCAGTCATTGCAGACAGACAGTTTATTTGTATATACCTTACCTTATCAATAGAACTGTTGAGAAATTTTAGTTTACAGTAGGCATGTAATAAAGTCAGTAAGTTTTGCGTCATAGAAACGTCTGTCAAGAGGCGTTTCAAGATTCGACATATTTGAATTGGTTTAGGAAAAGCCCAACAAGCCCATGGCGGTTTCCCGGCGCATCATTAATTATTAAATGATACCGTGTGTCTAACAGTATGGGGCTAATATCAGTTTGAAGTCTTGTAATGTTAAATGCCGCTGAACTATATGTCAAACAACTATTGTTGTGACAAAGCAATGTTTAACATGTTTGACATGTTAGCCATATATTCGATGACATTTGTAAGGCGTATTTACGCTGGGAAATAAAATGATGGCATCAGAAGCCATGATTATTTACTTGGAATCACGAAAAACTTTAAATTTGCTGTAATGGCAGAGTTTGGCCTTCGGGGAAAGAGACGTTGTTTGATGATGCTTTTTTTCTTCTTTCCAGCTATCTGCATACCCGGATGTCACGCAGTTCACGGTTCTTGCGAGAGACCGGGAGAATGCAGGTAGGCCCAGCATGGCGTCACTTCCGGTTGTTGTTAACACCCGTCCTTGGCCCCGGGCCTCTTCAAATTACGTTTCATGTTGGCTAAGGATAATTATCGTTATGTTGTAATTCAGAACATCGATAACTTATTAGAAATGTGTTGTTTGTTGTGGAATGGGTCTTGTGTTTACGTGATGAAAGACGTAATTGGATGTGTGAGTGAAAATTCACTCCACTTTCAACCTCTAACCATGGCTGCTATGCTTGTCATCGAATCACCAACGTATTTGCTTTATTCTTGCTCTATGGGTCAATTACCCGTGGAGAAGTCAGTACTGATGCAACGGTCAGAACCTTACCCTTCACCCCTTGAAGATCCAGACTGGAATTGGTCTTCAGCATCCCATGCTTGTCGTATGAGGAAACTAACGGAATCGGGTGGTCAGGCTCGCTGACTTGGCTAATGCATGTCATCGTACCTCGGTCGCGTAGACCGATGTTCATGATGTCAGTCACTAAATTGTTTGGTCCAGATTCGATTATTTACAGACCACTGGAATATTACTCAGTGGAGTGGTGCGTTAAAGGACAAGCGCATTAAACTCTGTGCTTGATGTTCTTATTGTCTAATGTAGGAGCGGGTGGTTACAGTGTGCAGCCTGGTTGATGGTGTGCGTCGTTCATCATGATATCAACCAGTGGTTTATCTGGTCTAGACTCGATCATTCACAGCCGTCGGAATATAGCTGTGATACTACCGCGCGGGCGTCGCTCAATACCAACCCACATGAATATCCGAAAATCTGGTATATCTGAGAAAATACCATTAAACCTCGTCCTCCCACGCGTGGTTTACGGGAATACCCAGAACACCCGGATGCAACGCATTAACAGTCTTGCTCAACTGCTCAATATGGTGTCGGCACTATATCCTTGGTCGTGGTACACTACTACGACCTGTGGCGTTGAGGCTTCACATTATGCTGATGGGCCGTGCCATAATTGAAACAATGTTCAAAGCGGCGTTAAATCCAATTCACTCACTCACTCATTAAATTATCTCCTCCGCTGCACATGATTAAGTGGATACCCATAAACACATTATGGAGTAGAGAGCCAGCATGATCATCTTCCCGAGGCAAGGGAGTTAACTGACTATAAAAGTCCAGTAGTTTCCACCCTTGCTGAACTAGGCTGGAATTATGGAGTTATGTTTTGGCTGAACTAACAAGCCTATGAATAGTCCAATCAAAATTGCGTAACGAACTAGACATCCGGTTCGTAATAAACATGGATTTCAACGTGCAGATTTCGGTCGACTGCAGGATTTGCAAAGCATGTGTACCGCCAACTGGGCGTCGACAGATATTTTGCAAATTCTTTCATGCTTTTGATCAAGATGATCACGTGATTTGTTGCACTTCGCACCCGTTTTATTACAAAATAAATCTTGATTATCAATCAGATGGTCTTGACTGGGCGTAGCCATTTTGTTTGAAGCAAAAGCATGTGATGTGAGGGATGGAATCTGATTGGTCAGTAGGAGGAACATAGAAGGGACATAACTTATAACAGCCACTGGTGGCGCTACGATCGAGTCCAGAAATTCCAGCCTAGTTCGGCAAGGCTAGAAACTGGACTTTTATGGTCAGTTCACTTCCTTGCCTCGTGAAGATACTTCTCACTGGCTCCCCTACACTACCAGTGTTATTAATGATAGGCGAGATTTGTACTTGCATAATAAGCTTTATTCTGATTTGACTTAACTTAGTTCGCTCGTCACGCCAAATACCCGTGTTCGATTCCCCAAATGGGTTCAATGTGTGAAGCACATTTCTGGTGTCCCTCGTCGTGATATTGCTGGAATATTGCTAAAGACAGCGTAAAACAATAATCAATCAACCACTCACTCTGTCACAATACAGTTACCGTGACGGGTTGTATATGATTATCAAAATATATCATGTCGCGGTATGAGTGAAAGAGTGAGTTAGGTTTAACGCGCTTTGAACAGTATTCCAGTTATGTCACAGCGTGCCATAGGATTATGGCATACGCATGGGACGCGACTCTCTTCAGTGAATTGCTGCGGGCTCAGACATCTGAGCTACCCGTGTCGTGGTATGAAGATAGCAGGTGTCATGTGACACACAATGTTTTCATAAACAATTCGCCACTGGGTGTGGAATGATTGATACTTTCTTTTCTAGATAAGTAGATCTCAGCGTGCTTGGAAGAGTTGTGAATGCAACTTTGGGTGTTTTGGAACCTCACCTGGGTACAATAGTCAATCTCTCACTCACTCAATCACACTCACTCGCTCATCCTCTGGTTTGTCGCCGGGAATAGCTAGCTTCAAGATGTGGCGTAAAACAAAATCCACTCATTCCCTCCGGGTGTCTTTGAAAGTTTTATATTGATGACGCAAATCTGCTGAGCCGTCACTAATTAATGCCGGATAAATAGTTCGGTTCAGAAATTGATACATTCCAATAGACTAACGATGTATGAATATCGTTATCCTCTATACACGCAGTCATAATAGTGAGATCCTGTTCAGAGAAGCGTTAATCAATCACTCACTGACTCACTCATTAAGCTGAAAGGAGGAGAATAAGGTGTTACAGCACCGCGCACCGCGCACCACGCCCCTAATAGTCTTATCCGTAAATAGATTACAGACGGAACGTGGCAGGCCATATTAATATTAGTATGTAAAGACAGAGATGAAAAAGTACCGGCACCAGGGCTGGTTCAGATACAACTTGGCTCCGTCTTTGTTCTGATCTGTTCGACTTGTGAGGCGACAAGAAAAACGGAGAGCCTGGCACCTGCAGTGGTGTGGGGTAGGTGCGTGGATGTAGCACCCTCCACGTGACGCTATTATTTATGTATGTAAACTAATAACCATGAGACGGAGCTCGGTTCTCGCCACACGCTGGATCAACAAGGTCGGTCGACAGGCAGAAATTCCTCTTGGCAATCTGTCACTTCAGACTTGAATAGTGCTATCAAATATTATATTACTTATGAATACAGCTAATGTGATCACGTACTTCACGCAAAGTTCTGCTGTCACCACTGGGTTCTGACAAGCGTGGTGGAACGCTGGTGTTGTGTGCACGGTGCGTGTGCCTACCGACGACTCGGACTTTCCCGTGAGAACCGAGATCGGGTGGACCGGGAAGGATGTTCCTATTGTATACCGATGACCTGGAGGATTAGGTGCTTCAGTCACTCTTCTGGGCTGGGCCATATTTTGTACTCTAATAAACACACAGACAATTGAAGCGCGCCGCATTCTGTAGCTTATCACAATGCGGTGTAACGGTTGCCACTTGGGTGTAGTTTTGAATATAGAAAATTCAAGCCCCCTCATTGTCGAAACGAAGTGAATAGAAAAATACTCTATACATGTAATTATCGAAATTCTATCTCGGCCTCGTCAAACACTTGTCACTGAGTCTTTGATCCTTTGGTGAGTCTACCATGAGGACCCCACACTTCCTGAACCACATCATACCAGGTTATTGCTTCGTTGTACAAGTGACCGCCTTCGTGATCAAGTGGATAGGGCGTCTGTCCGGAAACGGCAGGTCCGGGGTTCGATCCCCGGCCGCGTCATACCAAAAGACATTAAAATATGGTACCTGTTGTAACCCTGTCTGGCGTTCGGCATTAAGGGGCTAAAACAAGGACTGGTCGGCTCGGAGTCAGTATACTGTGTCTGATTGGGGTATCCATGTTAAACTGCGGCATGGTATCTCAGAGGGCTACCATCAGTCCGGACTTGTACAAGCAGCCACACGCGCGCAACAATCTTGGACGCGATGTTAAACCCCATTTCACCCTCACCCCATATACAAGTGTCCGCCTTCGTGGTCTGGTGGATAGTGCGTCTGTCCGTAGAGCGGAAGGTCGGTATTTCGATCCCCGGCTGTGTTATACCACAAGACGTTAAACATTGTACACACACACACACGTGCATGCACATCGCTATATATATAGTGGATTACTCTAGAACGGAACTAGACTGACATTTCTCCACAGAAATCAAGTTATCTTATTTAAAGTTGTCTTTTTTTAAATATATATCTACAATGTAAAAATAATAAAATCCAAATGGAGCCCGGAACAATCCTTAATTTTCCAGAGCTGAGGCAATCTAGACTTGCCAAATCATTCTAGACTTGAGTTGGGCTTCTTTTTTAATGTATTCTCTAGGGTGTGGGAGATAGACTAAATCTGGTCAAGTTCAAACTGTTCCCCAGTAAATGAGATCCCAGGTTAAACTTGTCACTACCGGGCGTGAGCTGTGCGAGTCTGAGGCAGCATAGTGTCGACTTGTTTTAAACATTGCTTGTTACAATGTGCGACCTGACCGATAGAGTGTTCGTCAACTGTATGAATCGAAGGTTTTTCGATACCGGACTTTGGTGCAAACAGTACCCCCGTTAAATGTTGCACAGTCACCCACTTTCAGGTTCAGACAAAGATAATGAATTCCCGTGAAGATCCGGGGTAGAATTGGTCTTCAGCAACCCATGCTTGTCTCCTCCCGTGAAGATCCGGGTTAGAATCGGTCTTCAGCAACCCATGCTTGTCGTAAAAGGTGACTATGCTTGTAAGAGGCGGCTAACGGGACCAGGTGGTCAGGCTCGCTGACTTGTGCTTGTAAGAGGCGGCTAACGGGACCAGGTGGTCAGGCTCGCTGAGTTGTGCTTGTAAGAGGCGGCTAACGGGATCAGGTGGTCAGGCTCGCTGACTTGTGCTTGTAAGAGGCGGCTAACGGGACCAGGTGGTCAGGCTCGCTGAGTTGTGCTTGTAAGAGGCGGCTAACGGGATCAGGTGGTCAGACTCGCTGACTTGTGCTTGTAAGAGGCGGCTAACGGGACCAGGTGGTCAGGGTCGCTGAGTTGTGCTTGTAAGAGGCGGCTAACGGGACCAGGTGGTCAGGCTCGCTGACTTGTGCTTGTAAGAGGTGGCTAACGGGACCAGGTGGTCAGGCTCGCTGAGTTGTGCTTGTAAGAGGCGGCTAACGGGATCAGGTGGTCAGGCTCGCTGACTTGTGCTTGTAAGAGGAGGCTAACGGGACCAGGTGGTCAGGCTCGCTGACTTGTGCTTGTAAGAGGCGGCTAACGGGACCAGGTGGTCAGGGTCGCTGAGTTGTGCTTGTAAGAGGCGGCTAACGGGACCAGGTGGTCAGGCTCGCTGAGTTGTGCTTGTAAGAGGCGGCTAACGGGACCAGGTGGTCAGGCTCGCTGAGTTGTGCTTGTAAGAGGCGGCTTACGGGATCAGGTGGTCAGGCTCGCTGACTTGTGCTTGTAAGAGGCGGCTAACGAGATCAGGTGGTCAGGCTCGCTGACTTGTGCTTGTAAGAGGCGGCTAACGGGATCAGGTGGTCAGGCTCGCTGACTTGTGCTTGTAAGAGGCGGCTAACGAGATCAGGTGGTCAGGCTCGCTGACTTGTGCTTGTAAGAGGCGGCTAACGGGATCAGGTGGTCAGGCTCGCTGACTTGTGCCTGTCATCGTATTTCCCATTGTGGAAGTCGATTGTCGTGATGTCAGTCACTGAATTGTCTGGTCCCGATTGGAGTATTTACAGGCCGCCGTCATACAGGTGGAATTTCGCTGAGTGCAGCGATAAACAAACGAAAGAATGAGTCCATTCTTAAAGTTCTCTGAAACTAACATATGAAACATTTACCATTAACCGATGTCACGGAGCTAGTCGATTTAGTGTTAAATTTCAGACGTGTTGGCTGCAAAAATGGAGGTTATATTTTGGAAGCGTTCATGTGCCAAATATGTTCTTCATACTCCCGCTTTTTGAACTCTTCCGTTGTATTAACAATACATATCAGCAGACACCATAAAGTAGAATATATCTATTTTATGGTCTCTGATTTCAGACACAACCAAGTTACGTCTTGATACGGGACGGGGCGGCCGGGTAGCCTTGTGGTTAAAGCGTTAGCTCGTCATCCCGACATCGGTACAATGTGTGATGCCCATTTCTGGTGTCCCCCGCCGTGATATTGCTGGAATATTGCTAAAAGCGGCGTAAAACCACACTTTCTCACTCACTCACTTGATACAGGACAAACGCGTTACATATTCTACTTGTTTTGTTCGAAATATTCTTATTGGATGTCCGCATTGGGCACCTCGATGGAATGAGTGGTAGTTGTTGAACGCCGCAGTCGTTAATATTCCAGTTATGTGACCGCGGTCTGTAAGCAGCCGAGCCTGTACCAGCCAAACCAGTGACTGAAAAGTAACTGTGCATGTCATCGGGAACTTACGATAGTCATAGTGCTAACATCGCTTCGTGGAACGGGGCCCAGTATAGGTTGTTTGGTGGAGAGCAGCGCTCACTCTCTCGCCGTTAAAGGCGACTGACTATGCGTGTCGTAAGAGGCGACCTATGGAATCGGGTGGTCAGACTCGCTGACTTGGTTGATGCATGTCATCGGATCCCAAATGCGTGGATCGATGCTCATGATGTCAGTCACTGGAGAATCAGGTCCAGACTCAATTATTAACAGACGGCCGTCATATAGCTGGAATATTGCTGAGTGCGGCGTTAAACAACAAACCAACACTTACTTATATTTTTCAAGAATCGTAAGCAATATCCAGACACGAAACCTGTGCATACCTTTTTATTGTGCAACACTCGCTCATATGTATTTATTCATGTTTTTAATTACTGATTTGAACAATGTTCTGTTGGGTAACGGTTTAGGAGTTATTCATCGTTGATGTGTGACACATGCGCGTTGTTTTACAGGTGCGCCTACGGGTGGCAGGGCGACCTCTGTGATCAGTGTATCCCGTACCCGGGGTGTAGGCACGGCTCTTGTAATGGCTCTCCGTGGCAATGTGTCTGTCATCTCAACTGGGGAGGCATTCTATGTGACAAAGGTGGGTGTGGCACACTTGCGTCATTAGTGGCATTATTGTAGAAACGAGGCTCCGACCAAACGCAGACACAACCCAAAAACACACACGGCACATACAAGACACAAAGCAAGCAAACAAAAACAAACACACTCGCACGCGCGCACATACACGTTCGGCACATTCAAAGCACAGGACAAAAACCAATGGGAAATTGCGCATGATGTGACCCCCAAGAACATATCAATCCCTACCATTTCTCTGTTCGTGTCGCCGTTACTTTATGTCACGTGTTAAGTCTTTGCTTGGGAAGAACTTCTGTAATTTTTTATTCATGGCCAAATTTCATGCCCTGTTTATTTCTCAAACAAATCCAACTGATTTGTCTTTGATTTATGGGGTCTGTGACTGATGGAGGGTTTGAAATATTTACAATTTAATTCAAAGTCGGTAAATATTTGATGTGACTTCAGACGGGAACGAGGCTGTTAATTGTTGTCGGGTTAAAGTCATGTCAGCATGAGCAAACGGCATACTACTACCGGGGGTGCATCACACAAGAGCCAGCACGTGCAGGACTGTTTATAGTGGAACCATTGCATAAATGATATATCTCACTGGTCACGGCAGTGCTCATTTATATGGATGGCTGTATCTTGCAAGAGTGTGAGCTGCAGCACCAGCGTCTCTCCTTTCGTCTCTGGGTTAGGCCATATTTAGAATCAGACACCCTCAACTAAAGTTTGGTGGGGACACTAGTGAGATATTCTGTTTCTGAGTTCTGTTGACAATGATGGGAATCTCCTCTGGGGTTCTCTTTAATTAAAAGGATTTTTTTTCTTTTCTGGTTGGCAATAAAGGAAATATTTTTTTACTCATTTTATACAAAACATGGAATCGTCCTTGTATTCTGTTGGCAATAGAGGAATTATTTTGGACCCAGTTTATTTGGTCTGGGAGGGAAGGTAACGATTTTACTTTTTCCCCTGAAACAGCTTTTTACAAATTAATCTATTTTATTTCCCAGTGTGACAATACGATTTAGGTATTACTATTCCTACTACTGAGCCCACGGTTTAGGAAAAAATATCCCTAAACGAAATAATTACAAAAAGAGACCAAGCATAATGTTAAGACGAGCTTCTCCAAGTTTCCTTTAAATGAGGATAAGTTTGAATATCTTGATTCCATTTTCAGATCTCAACTTCTGTGGCCGCCATCATCCTTGTCGCAACGGCGGTCTGTGTCGTAACATCAACCCCGATGAGTATGCATGTACTTGTCCCAAAGGCTTCTCGGGAAGGAACTGTGAAATAGGTAGGCGCAACTCTGATTGTAAGCTCCTGTCTGCCAAAGGTTTGGTTGGATTGGCCCAACCGCCTTTGGTGATTTTTCTAATGTCTATAATTCAAAGATTACTGACAATACATATTCTTTTGGTACATGTCAATGTCAAAGGTCAAGGTCATGAGATCGAAGTAAAGTTTGTTGGATACCTTTCACATTAAACTTGCTAAACGTCCTCTGTAATTTCAGGTTTTTGTAAAACAGGGTTTTATTATTGTCAGTTTCTAGGCATGTTGACCTCTATAGGCATGAAAGTTTAGATTTGAATACATACATGTGCCATGTCAACTGCACTTATGTCAAAGGTCAAGGTCACCTTTGAGGTAATTTGTAATGTACATGTACTAATAAACTGTCTGTAAATGTATTTGTATCACTCTTTCCTTTGGATGTTCTGCAAGGATTATTGATGTTAGTTATTCTACAATGGACTTATTCCACCTGAACTTTTGGAATTCTTTTGTCATGTTTTATGGGAAGGTCAAAGGTCAAGGCCATGAGATGCAAAAATCTGCAGATAGAAAAGACATTTGTGGTTACAGTAATCCAAAGTATTAGTGCATTTATCATTAAATTATGTATATACCTTCTTTAGGATGGGGCCAGCTTGGGAAATGTTTAGGTCAAATTAAGTCAAGGTCAGTGTTCAGGTTTTAGTGAAATAGTTATATCATGGTCACTCGAATGCTATAGGTCAGGGGCAGACTAATTCATGCAATTTTTCCCTCTTTATCAACAGTGCCATGTGTGTTTATGTCTATTTATTCCCCACCAGCTGACCATGCATGTACATCGTCACCATGTGTGAATGGGGGCAAGTGTGTGGAGATACACACCGGCTTTGTCTGCAACTGCCCTCCCGGCTGGACCGGTACCAAGTGTGACATCAGTAAGTATATCAAGTAGTTATTCCCTGGTCTTCTAAAGTGGGGATATATTCTGTAGTTATTCCCTGGTCTTCTAAAGTGGGGATATATTCTGTAGTTATTCCCTGGTGTCCAGAAACAGGGAGAGATAATGAGGGTGTTACTTGGTCCTGCAGCAGCTAGATAAGCTGAAGTAATGAGAGTCATCCACTGCATTACTAACCAAAAACCTGTTGAAACTTGATTAATTTATGGATGTATTATTTCCCTTTACTATTGCTAGTTTCACTAGCAAAACAGATGCATCCTTTTCCGTAGAAAGAAAAAAAAATGAAGTGAAAGAAAAATTGTTTTCAAGGGGTTACATTTATTTCCCTTGCCTAATTGCGTATCTTTGAAGTATTTTCTTTCATTTATTTTTTGGGGAATACTGTTGTTCAGATTAATTAATTAATTGTATTTCACATTTTTTCCATTTTGGATGATCTGTTGTCCGAAATTAGTACAGAAAAGTAAAAAATTAATTAAATATAAACTATTGAAAATCTTTAAAAATGAGTAAATCTTTAGTGACAGAAAAAGATATAAATATATCTTGTGCAATTGATCTGCAATTTGTCAAGGATTCAGGTTGAAGTAAAATGTAAGTGGCAAATTATATCTGATGCAGTTTTCAATCGAATTTAGTCCCTTTCCCCAAAACATTATTAGTTCTCTCTCCCCACCCCACAGCCTGTTCGTCTTTCCGTCTGTCCATCTGTCAGCCGTCCTTTTTCCATTTCTGGAGCAGAACTCCACAAACGTTGAAAATTTCTTTTTGAAACTTGCTACACAGATCAGTCTAGTGATGAACTGGTGTCTTTTAATGTTTTGGGATTTTTATTTTTATTTTATGTTTCCATGACGAAAAGTTGGATTTTACTGCAAAATGAGGGAAGTGCTCATTTCCTGCGCAGAACTCCAAAAATGTTGAATCTTTCTTGATGAAACTTGCTATACAGATCAGTGATCAACTCTTGGCTTTTTGGGGGATATTAAAAAATTATTTTTACTTCACTGAACTGACGTATCCAATGGAAATGAATCAAAAGTGGGGTATAAGTAGCCAAACTCTCTTTCTTAATTGCACCAGACCGAGGGGATATGTCATCTCCTGATGACTTGTTTTTTATTACCATGGAGAGAAATATAATGAATGAGGTTTACAATGAGCATGAATATTCAACCCTGAGGCCTCTTGAGTCACCTGTACGTTTATTTATTCCAGGAACCAAGATGTTAGTTTAACCTTTTCTCCATCACTATCCCCAGGACTTTATCAAGTCAAATTATTTCTCATGTCATTAATTATTCATTATCTATTCAAAGAAAGTAATTATGCTTGCTGTGTATGTGCAGATGTTAACGAGTGTGCATCCAATCCATGTCTCCACAATGGTACCTGTGTTGACCAAGACAACAGCTACGACTGCGAGTGCCCCGAGGGGTGGCAGGGGCCCCACTGTCAGCTGGATGCGGACGAGTGCAGTGGCAGTCCGTGTGTCAACGCGTACGCATGTCACAACCTGGTTGGAGGCTACACATGTGACTGTCAGCCTGGTTGGACAGGGAAGAGATGTGATCAAAGTGAGTTCCTGGAGATTCCCAGGAATTTGTGACAATATATAAATTTACTTTGTTACAATTTGGATGAATGCTAAATACTTTTGAAGTGGCATTTGTGTGAATGTTTGATAAACACAATACAATCAATGAAAAAAGATTGAATAAAAGCATATTTTTTTAATTTTCATTTTAAATTTATCAAAAAGTAATGGTTTATTGATTGAAATTTACAAGACATTACATATGACAAAAATGCTGCATATAATGTAATATATTCAAAGATTTATCATAAATGTTTATTTAATTTCATGCTTATTCATATTGTCATTTACCGTAATCGACATAATAAGTGCCCAGGGCTCTCTCAAAATTAGAAATAGGGGGCTCTTATTTGAATAATATTTTGGTGGGGAAAAAACAGAGTTGAAAGATCGTAAAATTTCGTGCTTTATGCTGACAGCCTGAAATGTTTATGTACTATGAATATATTTTTCCAGGATTTAATTGCCCATAATTAGGGGTGCATATAACACATGAGTGCGTATTATACACGAATAAATAAATCTTGTGTACATTGATCAATTGGAAGGTTGCTAATTGAGATTGTTCACTAGTGAATATATTAGCTTATATTGGCATGGGTGCTTATTAGAGCGGGGCGCTTATTACATCGAATATGGTAAACATATTTAAGACAGCTAATTATCAGTAAAAACAAATGACATGATATGATAGAGGCAGTGTGTGTAATTTTGTCTGATAGCATTCAATGATATTTTTTGTTTAAACCTGAAATAACTATAAATTTAAAAACTTATTCCTGATATTATGATATTAATGACGTTGTCTTGCTCTGCTCCACAGATGTGGATGACTGTGCTGCTGTCAAGTGTCTTAATGGTGCATCGTGTGTGGTGAGTGATCACAAACCTGGTCAGTGTCGGACAGAACCATAGCAAGGATTCTCAAACCCCCAAGAGTTATCTCCCTTCTCTTTCAACCCACACTTCTGGTACAACAGTGTGTTGCGCATATGATTAAAACATTGTTTATCTTATATAGGATCACTATATCTCCACTGTAGGTCTACCCTATGACACTTCCAGCGCAGAGGTGACTTACGGCAATGCTTAACACAAACGTCATCAGGTTAGGACCGACCATTTGATATTCTAGGGGAAGCACACGATTTGGTATGTAGACTAGATACTTTTCCCGCTAAAGTTGCAAAACCAGATATTATTGTAATTAAAACTTTGACCCTTAATTATTATTTTTTGTAAAACATCTTGCGACAAATTAGTTTTTGTGGCAGACAATGTATAATTTTTTTCCAGCATAAAATCGCCCTTCCCCCCCCTTCCTGCCAAGTGGCTAGTCAGATTACCTTAAACTGTCCAGATGTTTTATAGAGGATGTACTCCTCAGGTCCCTTGGATTCATTCTTTTGGATTCCTTCTGTGTGGCGACTAATGAGATCGGGTGGTCAGGCTCGCTGACTTGGTTGATGCATGTCATCAATCCCAATTGCGTGGAACGATGCTCATGATATTAATCACTGGATTGTTTGGGCCAGACTTGATTATTTACAGACTGCCGTCATATAGATGGAGTGCGGCATGAAACAACAAACAGACGAACAAAGTCCTTCTGTGTGTTTCAGGACTTGGTGAATGGTCACTACTGTGCGTGTATCCCAGGATACACTGGGGCTCGGTGTCAGATCGAGATCAACGAGTGTGCAAGTAACCCGTGTCGGAATGGAGCCACGTGCCGCAACCAGCTGGCTGCCTACTCCTGCGACTGCCATGATGGCTACACTGGGGTCAACTGTGAGGTAAGGGTTCGTGGAATGCATACAGGTCGTGGGATGCATACGGGTCGTGGGATGCATACTGGTTGTGGGATGCATACGGGTCGTGGGATGCATACAGGGCGTGGGGATGCATACGGGTCGTGGGATGCATACGGGTCGTGGGATGCATACGGGTCGTGGGATGCATACAGGGCATGGGGATGCATACAGGGCGTGGGGATGCATACGGGTTGTGGGATGCATACAGGGCGTGGGATGCATACGGGGCGTGGGATGCATACGGAGCGTGGGATGCATACGGGTTGTGGGATGCATACGGGGCGTGGGATGCATACGGGGCGTGGGATGCATACAGGGCGTGGGGATGCATACGGGTTGTGGGATGCATACAGGGCGTGGGGATGCATACGGGTTGTGGGATGCATACAGGGCGTGGGATGCATACTAATTCTAATTCTAAGCTGACAAGATCTGTGAGCCTGAAGTGTATTGGATGACTATATATGATGTTGTATTGCGCCTGCAGATTGATATGGACCCCTGCAACCCCAACCCCTGCAAGCACGGGTCCAGCTGCTTCAACATCCAGGGCGACTTCTACTGCCACTGTCGTGACGGGTTTGACGGCAAGGACTGCTCCCAGATGCGATCTACATGTGCAGAACAGTCGTGTGAAGGTCACTGTTCTCTCCGAGTTCCATCAGTCAATCATGTTCTGTTACCTTCTATCTCCACATTTACTTCTCCTTCAGCTGACTCGGCTCCAGCTGAGGGGCCGATAATTTAATACAGGGTTTGTTTGATGCACCAATGTGCCGATCCACTAATGTTTGTCACGTTTTGGGATGACCCTCCCCTGATTCCCTCTGACACCCACAATAAAGGACCAGTCCCTAAAAGAGTTATTGTTTGTCCCTGTTGTCCTTCCAGGTAGATTAGGGGCGAACGGGTAGCCTAGTGGTTAAAGCGTTTGATAGTCACGCCGAAGACCCGGGTTTGATTCCCGACATGGGTACAATGTGTGAAGCCCATTTCTGGTGTACCCCACTGTGATATTGCTGGAATATTGCTAAAAGCGCGCGTAAAACCATACTCACTCACTTACTCACTCACTCCAGGTAGATTACATTTACAAATCCTTGAAAACAAGCAATTACATTTATCTGGACATATTACTCCTTTCCATTCCCAACAAACTTCAGCTTGAAACAAATGCCAGGTTTATACACAAGACAAAATCTCAACAATTTGGTCAAAGGACTGCGTTTCTACAGTTGTTGCCTTGTCTCCTCCAGTGATTGACAGTTGCACCATTTCCATCCCGTCGAACGAGTCCGTGGGCGGGTTCCGCCTCATCTCGTCCAGCGTCTGCGGCCACCACGGCATCTGCATCAGCCAACCCAGCGGCCGCTTCTCGTGTGCGTGTGAGACGGGGTACACAGGAACCTACTGTCACGAGAGTAAGTCTGTCGTTGTTTGAATTCATTTTGTCCTATTCTATTTTGCTAAATGTTGTGATGATTGTCTGCAAACTGATACATTCTAGTTTTATTCAGTCACATATTGATAATGATTTCAAATAACATAAATATCAGACATTTTCCTATCAACAATCCATCTGAACCATCTATAAGTTGGTTACTACATATTTTGTTCTGGTGAAGATGTGCAGCAAACTTAATTTGCTTAGAATTTATGGAAGTAACTTCATGTGTTATGATGCAAACCAGTTGATATTGTCATCTTGTGTCTTGTTGTGTCTTGTTGTGTCATGTGGTGTCTTGTGTCATGTTGTGTCATCTTGTGTCATGTTGTGTCTTGACAGATGTGATTCAATTTTTCAGACATAGACGACTGTGCCAGCAACCCTTGTCAGAACAATGGGACGTGCATCGACGGCGTCAACTCCTACCAGTGCATCTGCATGGACGGCTGGGAAGGGGCGCTCTGCAATATCAGTAAGTGGGCATGCACGCTTCAACTGGGGATTGGATGATTAAAAATTGGAATTTGGCAGTTATGACATGGGGATTGGGGGGTAATGAAATGGGATTGTGGGGTAATGAAATGGATTGGGTGGTAGTGAAATGGGATTGGGTGGTAGTGAAATGGGGATTGGGTGGTAGTGAAATGGGGATTGGGTGGTAGTGAAATGGGGATTGGTACAATAACATGGGGATTGGGTGGTAGTGGAATGGGGATTGGTACAATAACATGGGGATTGGGTGGTAGTGAAATGGGGATTGGTACAATAACATGGGGATTGGGTGGTAGTGAAATGGGGATTGGGTGGTAATGAAATGGGATTGGGTGGTAGTGAAATGGGGATTGGGTGGTAGTGAAATGGGATTGGGTGGTAGTGAAATGGGGATTGGGTGGTAGTGAAATGGGGATTGGGTGGTAGTGAAATGGGGATTGGTACAATAACATGGGCATTGGGTGGTAGTGGAATGGGGATTGGTACAATAACATGGGCATTGGGTGGTAGTGGAATGGGGATTGGGTGGTAGTGAAATGGGGATTGGGTGGTAGTGGAATGGGGATTGGTACAATAACATGGGCATTGGGTGGTAGTGGAATGGGGATTGGTACAATAACATGGGCATTGGGTGGTAGTGGAATGGGGATTGGGTGGTAGTGGAATGGGGATTGGGTGGTAGTGGAATGGGGATTGGTACAATAACATGGGCATTGGGTGGTAGTGGAATGGGGATTGGGTGGTAGTGGAATGGGGATTGGTACAATAACATGGGCATTGGGTGGTAGTGGAATGGGGATTGGGTGGTAGTGAAATGGGGATTGGGTGGTAGTGAAATGGGGATTGGTACAATAACATGGGCATTGGGTGGTAGTGGAATGGGGATTGGTACAATAACATGGGCATTGGGTGGTAGTGGAATGGGGATTGGGTGGTAGTGGAATGGGGATTGGGTGGTAGTGGAATGGGGATTGGTACAATAACATGGGCATTGGGTGGTAGTGGAATGGGGATTGGGTGGTAGTGGAATGGGGATTGGTACAATAACATGGGCATTGGGTGGTAGTGGAATGGGGATTGGGTGGTAGTGAAATGGGGATTGGTACAATAACGTGGGGATTGGGTGGTAGTGGAATGGGGATTGGGTGGTAGTGAAATGGGGATTGGTACAATAACGTGGGGATTGGGTGGTAGTGGAATGGGGATTGGGTGGTAGTGAAATGGGGATTGGTACAATAACGTGGGGATTGGGTGGTAGTGGAATGGGGATTGGGTGGTAGTGAAATGGGGATTGGTACAATAACGTGGGGATTGGGTGGTAGTGGAATGGGGATTGGGTGGTAGTGAAATGGGGATTGGTACAATAACGTGGGGATTGGGTGGTAGTGGAATGGGGATTGGGTGATTTCTCTACTCCATCCCCTTCCCATCCTCCTCCTATCTCCCTCCTCCTCCTTTCTCCCTCCTCCTCCTTTCTCCCTCCTCCTCCTTTCTCCCTCCTCCCCCTCACAGTTTGATACAGCCATGCCTTGCCTCCACAGACCGCAATGACTGTGAGACCAACCCTTGCCGTAATGGTGGCTCGTGTGTGGATGACTTCGGCCAGTTTGTGTGCCAGTGTATCAATGGCTGGAAGGGCAAGACCTGCACTCTCAGTAAGTCACTTACATTCTAACTACCTCTTCTTCCATAAGCGAGTCTGTCGCTTCAGGACACCCTGCAGGGATTTCGGGTTGAAAAATGTCCATAGCAACCTATGCTGGTCGTAGGATGTGACATATGGATCAGCTGGTTGGTGATTTAGCTGATTATGTGTTATCGTACCCCAACAGCAGGAATCTTTGCTCACATTATCACTGGATTGTCTGATTATCAATTATCCAGACTTGTTTATTTACAGGCCTTAAACAACAAACGGGGCATTCGGGTAGCCTAGTGGTTAAAGCGTTCGCTCGTCACGCCGAAGACCCGGGTTCGATTCCCGACATGGGTACAATGTGTGAAGCCCATTTCTGGTGTCCCCTGCCGTGATATTACTGGAATATTGCTAAAAACGGCGTAAAACCATACTCACTCACTCAAACAACAAACAAAATACTTTTCTGTTATGTTAGAGTTCTTAATGAAAGTATTTATAACTGTTCGTCTTGTAAGGAGATGAGACGTGGATAATGCTTGGTATAATCACGGACTGTCAAGTGTTGTGAAAAGGAACTGGGTTTTATCTTTTCCCTCCAAATGTAAAGCTTCTCTGAGAATGCTGGTATAGTATATCTGACTCAAGACTTGCATCTTCAAATTTGATTCACTGTCTGACAGAATTATGGTGATTTTATGAGAGCTTCAAGGAATTTCTTTTCCTTTCCTATAAACAGTTTCATTTTATGACATTGCTTATCGACTAAAACACCAACAACAGCATTTCTTCATATAACAGGAAGTTTTTCCTGTAGATAATGTTAACTGTGGTGTTGAAACTCACACATACTTGTCCTATAGTTCCCAGGAATGTTCAGCCCCTCGTCACTCTAGGCTCTCCTCCCACAAGCTGGAAAAGTGCTGGAGTCTTCCTAAGCTTTGCAAACCCCAATCACAAACGGATTGGCTTGACATACAAGGGCATCTAGTTATCCCGATGTACATTGAGACATGTGTTCTTCCAGCTGACAGCCACTGTGACGACACCACCTGCTCCAACGGAGGCAGCTGCGCGGACGTGGGCAACACCTTCGCCTGTGACTGCCAGGATGGCTGGGTGGGGAACACCTGTCAGAGGCGTATGTATGGCTGTCTATACCCCCTCACGCCACCTTCCCTGTACCAGATGTCTATACCCCCTCACGCCACCTTCCCTGTACCAGATGTCTATACCCCCTCACGCCACCTTCCCTGTACCAGATGTCTATACCCCCTCACGCCACCTTCCCTGTGCCAGATGTCTACCCCCTCACGCCACCTTCCCTGTGCCAGATGTCTACCCCCTCACGCCACCTTCCCTCCCTCACGCCACCTTCCCTGTACCAGATGTCTATACCCCCTCACGCCACCTTCCCTCCCTCACGCCACCCTCCCTGTATGGCTGTCTATACCCCCTCACGCCACCCTCCCTGTATGGCTGTCTGTACCCCCTCACGCCACCCTCCCTCCCTCACGCCACCCTCCCTGTGCCAGATGTCTATACCCCCTCACGCCACCCTCCCTCCCTCACGCCACCCTCCCTGTGCCAGATGTCTATACCCCCTCACGCCACCTTCCCTGTGCCAGATGTCTATACCCCCTCACGCCACCCTCCCTGTGCCAGATGTCTACCCCCTCACGCCACCTTCCCTGTACCAGATGTCTACCCCCTCACGCCACCTTCCCTGTACCAGATGTCTACCCCCTCACGCCACCTTCCCTGTACCAGATGTCTACCCCCTCACGCCACCTTCCCTGTACCAGATGTCTACCCCCTCACGCCACCTTCCCTGTACCAGATGTCTATACCCCCTCACGCCACCTTCCCTGTACCAGATGTCTATACCCCCTCACGCCACCTTCCCTGTACCAGATGTCTACCCCCTCACGCCACCCTCCCTGTTCCAGATGTCTATACCCCCTCACGCCACCTTCCCTGTGCCAGATGTCTACCCCCTCACGCCACCTTCCCTGTACCAGATGTCTACCCCCTCACGCCACCTTCCCTGTACCAGATGTCTATACCCCCTCACGCCACCTTCCCTGTGCCAGATGTCTATACCCCCTCACGCCACCTTCCCTGTGCCAGATGTCTACCCCCTCACGCCACCTTCCCTGTGCCAGATGTCTACCCCCTCACGCCACCTTCCCTGTGCCAGATGTCTACCCCCTCACGCCACCTTCCCTGTACCAGATGTCTACCCCCTCACGCCACCTTCCCTGTGCCAGATGTCTACCCCCTCACGCCACCCTCCCTGTACCACATGTCTACCCACCCAACACCTCCCCTGTGCCAAATCTCTACCCACCCAACACCTTCCCTGTGCCAGATGTCTACCCACCCAACACCTTCCCTGTGCCACATGTCTACCCACCCAACACCTCCCCTGTGCCAAATGTCTACCCACCCAACACCTTCCCTGTGCCAGATGTCTACCCACCCAACACCTTCCCTGTGCCAAATGTCTACCCACCCAACACCTCCCCTGTGCCAAATGTCTACCCACCCAACACCTTCCCTGTACCAAATGTCTTCCCACCCAACACCTCCCCTGTGCCAAATGTCTACCAACCCAACACCTTCCCTGTACCAAATGTCTACCCACCCAACACCTTCCCTGTACCAAATGTCTACCCACCCAACACCTTCCCTGTGCCAAATGTCTACCCACCCAACACCTCCCCTGTGCCAAATGTCTGCACAACTTATTGTCTCACCCAATCAATGTGCCAATGATAAATGTTTGGTAGCAGGAGATAACAGGCCAATAATGGTTTGAAGAAGACCATCACAAATTTGTTCCAAGTCATCAATGCTGGCATACTATTTTTTTGTGGTTTTAATTGTTCATTAACATTATATTGCTTGACAAAGGTATAAGAATCTATACCGAAAGGGGACCTTTACAGTAAATAAAGAAGTTGTTATCCATAAATTGTGTCTACTTTATTATATTTCAATTTGTCATATTTTCTGTAGCGTCTGGTGGAGTATTTTATGACAAACAATATCATATGTCTTTTAACATTGGGTATGGTATAGATTATCAGTCTGTCATGTGACCCTAACAGACCTGTTTTGGCCTCTCCTAGCATCAATATCAGAGGCCTTGGACCCATGCCAAGTCCAATATGAAAACATCAGTGCAATAACATAACAGTACATGTGTGATGTTGCAGCGGCGGTGTACAGCTGCGACTCCTCCCCATGCCGCTACGGCGGCACCTGTGTCAACAGTGGCGACAGCTTCACCTGCATCTGCCGCGATGGCTACGAGGGGCAGACCTGTGAGAAAAACATCAATGACTGCAACCCGTTTCCATGGTGAGTTTGTAAACACAGACAGAGTGAACAAAAGGAGAATATCATCCAAGCTGAGTGCAAAATCATCATCTGCTGGAAGCAGTCATAAAATCATCCTCGTCCCACTAGGCTCTGAGGATTCCAGCATGCCCTTTTAAGTGGTGGAAGGTGAATATGATAGGTTCCAGTTGAAAGAGAGGCTGTTTTGTGTCACTACCTGTCGTTCCACTGCAGTCTAGCAGAATCAGCTAGACATCTGGACACCCGAGACATGACCATCTATCTGTCATTCCCTATGATACAGCGACACTTACACCCAAGTAAAACACTTAATGATAGAAATATTGTGGGTTTAACAGTTTTCAAAAGCCAGGGTTTTCTAACCTTCACACTGCATGGACTGAGAGTGTTTACTAATAGTTGTAATACTTGTTTCAGCTACAATGGTGGTACGTGCATCGATGACGTTAACTGGTACGTGTGTCGCTGTGCCAGGGGGTTCTCCGGTCCGGACTGTCGTGTCAGTAAGTGCCGTCTACAGTAGGTCAACGGGGCAGGCTATGTAAGCAGTGTACATTTGCAGAGATCACAAACATGGGTATTGGTAGATGGCCTCATAACTCAATGAAATGGATTGTACGAGCAGTCGATGGCCTCGTAACCCAACAACATGGATTGTGGCCTGCTCCATGCTCTGACAGCTTTAACTCTTGCTCTGTTCTAACAATCCTCATGATTCTAAATATAATGTAAAGTATACTAATTACATCAATTTCAATTTTCATTATGTTGATTTTGTTGCAACATCTTGATTCTTGATATGGATGTTCTGTTCTAAATTGGTATGTACGTTATCATAATGATTAATAAAATAATGGTAAATGTTGCCTCCTGCAGATATCAACGAGTGTGCCTCCAGTCCGTGCACTTATGGCAGCACATGTATTGATGGCATAGGAGAGTTCACCTGTATCTGCCCCCCTGGGAGGACCGGAGACAGGTGTCAGACAGGTATGCCTGGGGGTACTTGCACACTTTCAAGGGGAAAAGTGGGAGGGGACATTGGTTTATACACCTGCATCATGTCTTTCATGCAGCTAGTTACGTAACAAGCAGAATAGCGACTCGTGCCCCTCTCAGGACCATTTTTGCGACCGAGTTCCGTCTTGGCGCAAACGGGCATACCTAAAACAATTGTCAACTTGTTGCGTAATGGTTCACATATATTTCCCCATATATTATATATATTTCAGATGCAATTAAAAGCACATCTGGACAGGCAGAATTATACAGTATGATTGAACACATTTAACTGTGTCTAGGGTATATTTTTAAATGCAAGACATATGTAAAATCAAAAATAATTTCTGAGGGATTCTTTGACGAAGAACTTGATATCATACGCGCATTCTGATTGGTTTGTCATATTTTTTTCATCGATAGGGGCGAGTGGTGACGAATGCAGTGTTATAAGGGAGCTGCCATTTGATTTTTAGGGTGGTGGGGGAGGGATTTTTATTTGAGATCTGCATCCTTTTTGGATGTTTAGGAACTCAATTGTTATCTTTGTAATAAATACAAATAGCAAACTGTATTCTTCGTACGCTTGTTTGCAAAAAAAGGGCTCATTACTATTTTCATGTAATGTAAAGCAGGTGTACAAACATTTCAGTAAAACAGGGGCTATATTATTTTTGTACATACTTGGTAAAGTAAGTATGTGATGGGGTACGTTTCCTGAACAATGTGTTTTCGTTTGTTGCACATACAAGCATTTCATTCCAACAAATAGGTTTATACTTCTGTTAATAGGCGTCATTGTTTCTTCAGATCATTGTTTCTTTAGATCATTGTTTCTTCAGATCATTGTTTCTTCAGATCATTGTTTCTTCAGATCATTGTATCTTCAGATCATTGTTTCTTCAGATCATTGTTTCTTCAGATCATTGCATCTTCAGATCATTGTTTCTTCAGATCATTGTTTCTTCAGATCATTGTTTCTTTAGATCATTGTTTCTTCAGATCATTGTTTCTTCAGATCATTATTTTAGGGCAAAATGTCTTGACATTTTTGGAGAAAGTTTTCATGGATGAATAATGTTTTAACTGCTTGCATAATTTCATAAAGCCAAAAGGCAAATTAATCCACTCCCGGTGTTTTTCTGTACAGTGATTGGCCAGATTGCTTCCCCCAATTCGTGTGTTCACGACCGGCGTATTTACGGTGACGGGAGCCAGTGGGAGCACCAGTGTAACTCGTGTATCTGTGACAATGGCAAGGTCACCTGCAGCAAGGTGAGACATGTGACATTGACATACTGTCAGCACAGCTCCTGTGTCTGTCTTTTAGATAAAGTCTGCGACCAGTGTTGTTCCTATATCCATGACAATTATCAGGCATGCCAATACAGGAGATGGCATGCACACTACAGGAGATGGCATGCCAATACAGGATCAGGCATGCCAATACAGGATCAGGCATGCCAATACAGGATCAGGCATGCCAATACAGGTTCAGACATGCCAATACAGGATCAGGCATGCCAATACAGGATCAGGCATGCCAATACAGGATCAGGCATGCCAATACAGGAGATGGCATGCCAATACAGGATCAGGCATGCCAATACAGGATCAGGCATGCCAATACAGGATCAGGCATGCCAATACAGGATCAGGCATGCCAATACAGGATCAGGCATGCACACTACAGGATCAGGCATGCCAATACAGGATCAGGCATGCCAATACAGGATCAGGCATGCCAATACAGGTTCAGACATGCCAATACAGGATCAGACATGCCAATACAGGATCAGACATGCCAATACAGGAGATGGCATGCCAATACAGGATCAGGCATGCCAATACAGGAGATGGCATGCACACTACAGGATCAGGCATGCCAATACAGGTTCAGACATGCCAATACAGGATCAGACATGCCAATACAGGATCAGACATGCCAATACAGGATCAGACATGCCAATACAGGAGATGGCATGCCAATACAGGATCAGGCATGCCAATACAGGATCAGACATGCCAATACAGGAGATGGCATGCACACTACAGGATCAGGCATGCCAATACAGGCTCAGGCATGCACACTACAGGAGATGGCATGCACACTACAGGAGATGGCATGCACACTACAGGAGATGGCATGCCAATACAGGATCAGGCATGCCAATACAGGATCAGGCATGCACACTACAGGATCAGGCATGCACACTACAGGAGATGGCATGCCAATACAGGATCAGGCATGCCAATACAGGATCAGACATGCCAATACAGGATCAGGCATGCCAATACAGGATCAGACATGCCAATACAGGATCAGGCATGCCAATACAGGATCAGGCATGCACACTACAGGATCAGGCATGCACACTACAGGAGATGGCATGCCAATACAGGATCAGGCATGCCAATACAGGATCAGACATGCCAATACAGGATCAGACATGCCAATACAGGATCAGGCATGCCAATACAGGAGATGGCATGCACACTACAGGATCAGGCATGCACACTACAGGATCAGGCATGCCAATACAGGATCAGGCATGCCAATACAGGAGATGGCATGCACACTACAGGAGATGGCATGCACACTACAGGATCAGGCATGCCAATACAGGAGATGGCATGCACACTACAGGTAGACAGGTGAGAAGCACTGGATCCACTAGCGATGAGGTCACCTGGATCCTCTAGCGACGAGGTCACCTGGATCCTCTAGCGACGAGGTCACCTTGATCCTCTAGTGACGAGGTCACCTTGATCCGCTAGCAACGAGGTCACCTTGATCCGCTAGCGACGAGGTCACCTTGATCCGCTAGCGACGAGGTCACCTGGATCCGCTAGCGATGAGGTCACCTGGATCCGCTAGCGACGAGGTCACCTGGATCCTCTAGTGACGAGGTCACCTTGATCCGCTAGCAACGAGGTCACCTGGTTTCACCAAGCGACACCAAGCTAGCGATCTGCTGGTGACAAGGGCGAGTCACACTTAACCTCTAACTGAGCAATCAGAATCAAATATTTCCCATAGAAAGATATAGGATTGGAACAGCTTCAAATTATGTGCGTTCTGTCCCCAGATCTGGTGTGGTCCGCGCAACTGTCTGTCTCACCCCAACACCTCGGAGCCTGTGGTCCACTGCATGAACGACGAGACCTGCGTGGTGCAGACCAAGGAGATCTGCTTCACCCCGCCCTGTCTGCCCTGGGGGCAGTGCAAGAAGGTGGACCACATCAAGGACCCCGTCCCCCAGGGGCTGGAGACAGCCTGCACCCCCAACTCTGCCAACCTCGGCAACAACTGTGCCAAGATCACTCTCGTCTTTGACAAATCAAAAATGCCTATGGTGAGTGAATGATTGAATTCTGGGTAAGAATATAGGTCCCCAGCAACCTTACAGATAATGCTGGGACCCGTGAAGATCCGGGGTAGAATAGGTCTTCAGCAACCCATGCTTGCCGTAAAAGGCGACTATGCTTGTTGTTAAAGGCGACTAACGGGATCGGGTGGTCAGGCTCGCTGACTTGGTTGATGCATGTCATCGATCCCAATTGAGTGGATCGATGCTCATGATATTAATCACTGGATTGTCTGGTCCAGACTCGATTATTTACAGACCGCCGCCATATAGCTGGAATATTGCTGAGTGCGGCGTAAAACAACAAACAAACAAACAAAATGCAGAATGTATATTTGGATGTAACTTTCTGCCCCAGTATTCCTATATCTTTCCTGAATGTGCTTCCAACAATTTATGGGGCGATGGGTGGCTGATGCATTCACTCGTCGCGCCTACAGGCTGGGTTTGATTGCCCACATGGTTACAATGTGTGAAGTCAATTCATGGTGTGCCATGACTTCTGGAATATCGCTATGATTGGGATAAAATCCATCACACAATCAGTGTCCACTTTATATTGGCTGTATGCAGTGCCTAGCCAACCGTGGGGGCAAGGAGGGCAGTTGCCCCCCTTAGATTTTTTTTATAGAAAACAGTTTTATTTGAATCAAGTTGGGAACAAGTGATACTTGTACAAATATTTGCCCCCCTGTCAAAAAAAAAAGTTAACTACGGCCTTGGTATGGGTGAGATGTTGAATTTCGAATAATAGCTCACTCCTTCAATTCATCAGGATGTGCCCACTGTTTCAGGGTGTGTCTGTGGAGACAATCTGCAACACTCTACGTCAGCTTCCCGTGCTGAGGAAACTAGCCAATCACGATGCTCTGTTCATCATGTGCGGGATCAAGGAGGGTCAAGTGGACACAGTCGAGGTCACACTGGTAAGATATCAGTGCTTAACTCAGATCCACAGTATAACAATACTTCCGGCTTTGTAAGCTGCAGTCCACCCCGTAAACAGAACTCAAATCTTTGATGGGACACAGAACAGTAACATGACTCTGATGTGTGGTAGGCAGGGTTTTACACGATGCAGAAATGTGCGTCCAGTACACACAAATGTATAGAATTGACAATATCATGTAATTATCAAATCTTAAGGTACACTACACAACACGATTTCATTACTTTACAGGACCCTCATATTGCCTGTATGGACCCTTAAATTTAGTCATTTAGGGTCCTCTGGACCCGTAGTTTTGTAGGTCAAGGTCAAACCCAGTAGGACTCCGATTCTTGGCAGGACTCAAATCTGTGGAGGCAATTGAATTCACTTTCAGCTTTTTGTTTCAGTCCACAAATGTGGCGAGTGGTGAGATGGACCCCTTGATCCACACGGCCATTGACCGTGTGACCGATGTGGTCAGCCACAAGCAGAGTAACAGTAGCGCCCTCTCAGCGGTCAGGGAAATCCGGGTGGAGACAACGATTGTCGACAGAGGCACAAGTAATTATGTTATTGTTGTAATATGTGAGTCCAAACGTAAAAACAATGCAGACTGAGTGATGTATCATCAGATTGAATGTGACATTGCAATTGTAGTTTATTCTTTCTTTAGTCAAATTCCCATGCAATTTTCTTTTGTAAGTGTAGTAAATGAATGACAGAGTTAGGTCGGATGCCACTTCCAACAATAATGAAGAATCTGTAGTCTGGGTGCTACAACACACTGTATAGGTTATGTCCCTTGGCAATTCCAGGATGCTCCAATCATTTGTTGCTCACTAAAACAGGAGCGGCTTAAGGCGTTGATGTTGTTGATAATGATTTTGTTGATGATGTTGTTGATGTTGATGCTGACGCTGACACTTTTTCCCCTGCAGGACCCAGCTACCTGATTCCTTTGGTGTGTTCTATCATGGGCATCATCGGGGTTACCAGCATCATCATGCTTGTCATCTGGCATCATCGGCGACAACGTGCGCGGAGGAAGCGACTTGAGAGTTACACAAACTACCAAAAGACTAATAATGAAAATGAGCAAAATATCCGAAGGTACCGGAATCCATTGTTTGGCACAGACAAGGGTGGTGGAACATCAAAAAACATCTCGGCAACAGAGTTGCGAGATATTGATTTAGAAAAATATGAAAAAAGTCCCCGGAGAGATCCGACCCAGACTGACTCGTCAACAGACTTTAATGACTTCCGAGAAAATACCCCTCCTCCGAAAACCTCTCACAAGAAGGATATCAACATTGAGATTGACATCTCAAGGACTCTAGCCAGTGACAGAGAGGTGATAGTGTAGAAGGTGTCCCAGTCAGGATTTGGTGCATTTCATCGTCATAGTGTTCAACATTTCATGGTCCATTTTGTTCACGCTCATTGCTCCACAGTATTCATGCTCATTTCATCGTAGACAAAGCCTAGAGCACTGTTTTGCCAAAGACGTTGGAAGATTCTAGATTTCAGTGTGCTTTGTGTTGGAATATGGTTTCGTGTTTTTACTCTCGTACTTGTAATTCAAATGTTCAATCAACATCAGAGAGACAGGGATCTCAACCATGATCATGTGACCACAGGACAGCCAATCACAATATATTTACAGGTCACATGACATGTATCAGCCAGTTATTACTGAGCACATCTGTGGATGTGTGTCTCCAGGCAGCAGACATTTGCTTCTACATTCATCATAATCTCCTTATATGGAATTATATCCATTATATGGAAGTTCAACGAGTGAGATGTTGTTGTGCCACCGTGGTTTCTGATGTAAACACAAACAAGTTAGGAAGGAATTCTTGGAACAAGTTGAAAAGACATCCTTGATGCCTTGATGTTAAGATGGCTTTTGAATGCCAGTGTTTCGAAATGGCATTATTTGAAGACTGGTAGAATCATTTCTTGTTACTGTGAAATGGTACTTCATTTCTACTGAGTTTAAGTTTATTTGCTTCAGGCAACATAACATCAGGAAGATGGAACAAATTTTTCGTAATGTTTTTTGGTGGGATAAAATGTTATGGTTTTGGAACTTATTTGAAACGTGTTTTGTTTCAATTTTGCATTGCATGAGGAAATTATACATAACTGTTTCCAGGATATTGGGAAGTATGTGGAGTTAAAGATGAAATAAGTAATTGATATTGGTTCTTATTTTCCCTATTTACCAGCAGATATTGACAATGCTATATGTTTAAGTCAACCATCAGTATAGCATTATGGTTATTATGGTTTTTTTCCAGAGAATGGGTGTTATTACATCCTCACTGTTGTTACTGTTGTTTTAGGAATAATATTTAAATTTTTTTACCTTTTTAATTTGCAAGTGTATAATATTCATGAAATGAACCATAAAGACAGTTTTTGTTTTTGAATTAATTCAGGTTTTGAATTTTAGCTAAAAATGTAAATTGTTACGCCTAAGAAAAATTTGCAAGTTTTAATTCTATATTTATGATTGTTCCATGTTCTGAATGTATATTAATTAAATACATGTACTTTCTGTAATTGTGATGACCGGTAAAGCATTTCTGCTACATTGATATATTTATTTACAAATGATATATGTATATAGGGACACCAAGAGGAGTGGCTAGGGCTTCATCTATCAATTTGAAAATTTGTCCATGATGTTATTTGGTTCAAAATGCAATTTCAGGAAGTGTTCAAGAATAGATCAAATCTACTTTCTAAGGCCAGACTAATAATTTGTCTTAGGTTTACAGATTTTGGTTGGTAGGTTAAAAACATAATATGAACAGGATTTTTTTAATCATAAAGTTTGATTTGGATCAGTAGGTGATTTAAAAGTAATGGGTTATAACTGGAAAAAATGTGGTTATATATAAAAATCCAATGGATTTTGTTCATTGTAAAAGTGATTTTTTACCATCGGTATTAATGTTACCCTTATCATTCTAATGTAATTTTTTTTCTGAATTTTCGATTTATAAGGTCTCGTAATCAAGAAGAGAAAAGTCAGGCCGTAGATTCTAAATTTAATGATTCTGTGAACATGGATAAAGAAATACAGTATATTTATAAGCAAGCCAAAACTAAAAAAACACAAAACAATCTGAAACCGTCTTAAGATTTTCAAGATTTTCTAGATGAAACCCTAAATCACCATGATAGTAACTAGCAACCTATTTATTAAGTGTAAATTTTTATTGGAATGTATAATTAATTTGTATGAGGTATGTTCAGATTGTTCTGAACTGAAGCAGCTAATGTGCTCCTTCCATCTGAATGGTTGAACATTCTTTGACATCAAATATGATTTGATGTGTATCAGCCGTACTGAAACTTAGCCTTGTCTCAACATGTGTTACTGAAACAAAACAGAAAACTTGGTGACGAGCTGTAGGGACATGTTTTGGCTTTTCAGTGCTTAAGATTGTGACATCCCTTATAAAACATTTCCCAGTAACCACTGCCTACATATGGACTTGGGCAAACAGCCTACCAGGCATAAATTAACCTTGTTTAAAAACCAGATACGGCCAGACTACCTGTGAAGATCCGGGTTAGAATTAGTTTTCAGCAACCCATGCTTGGTGTAAGAGGCGACTAACGGGATCGGATGGTCAGGCTCGCTGACTTGGTGGATGCATGTCATTGTATCCCTATTGAGTAGATTGATGCTCATGATGTCAATCACTGGATTGTCTGGTCCAGACTCAATTATTTTACAGAACGCCATCATATAGCTGCAATATTGCTGAGTGTGGCGTTAAACAACTTACAAACAAATCTAGGGTCAGATTCATTTTGGTGTACAGATTTGATCGGCCAATGTTTCAACATCCAGGAAGCGAAATATGTTATGGCCATGGTTGGTTCAAGGACATTCAAAAAGTAAAAAAAATTAATGATTAAAGAATCAGGATACTTTTGAGATATGTAAGGCGAGAAGTTTTGGCTCTTGGCAAGAACCTCAAATTAAAATGGAAACTAACATACAGACATTCAGGCATATATCCCGTCAGGAACATGGCTAGAAATGTTGGAATTTTTTTTCCATTTGGAACATTTTGGATCAGCTTGTTCAACATAATAAACATTAGTCTGTCATTTGAAAGAACAACATGCATATTGAGTGAAATAACTAGAATATGTATGTTGAACATAAGACCAAGCTGTATAAAAATTTCAGATTTTCCACTGAATATTCAGTTTCTCCGACAGCCTCACTGACTTGGTTGATGCATGTCATTGTCTCCCAACTGCGTAGATTGATGCTCATGATGTCCATCACTGGATTGTCTGGTTCAGACCGTGGTACAGCTGGAATATTGCTGTGTGCTGCGTTAAACAACAAATTAAGTCTCTCTGACTCAACACTCTCATGAAGGTGTTTCCAGCCTGATTTGTTCAGAAAATCAATAAAATGAGAAATATATTGATCTCCTCTAAATTAGAAAGATAATGTTCACAAAGGTTTATTATGAACACATCTGTTGAGGAAGGGTAGTTTCATGTGGGGCTTACAAGCAATGGTCAGCGACACCAGTCGTTAAAAACTGACCTTCACCTTTAAACTGCTGTTTATGGAATTGTTTTTTTATATCACCAAATTGAGTTTGTATATATGTAAATACAAGTGTACATGTGCCGTTATTTATGGAGTGAGTGAAATAGATATCATCAGAAGTCATTTCCGTCAGTATTGTACAAACTGGGGTTCAGTACACTCTAATGTATTGTCTTGTGTTGAGAATTCAGTCTGTGGAAATCCATACTGTTCTTATTGGTAGTGTCATAATTCTAAAGGATCCTGAGGGTACAGTATCTTGGACCTCTTGTATCGTGATCCTGACAGTACGGTACCTCGGACGTCCTGTATTGTGTTAGCTGTTTAGTGATTATACAGACTAGCTAAATTAACATGCTACTTTCCTTACTAAACATTAACCCAACATCAAACAGAATTATAAAAATAGTTCACATTTAAAAAGAATTGAAGTCACAATTGAAATGCGAGAAACGGTTTGGGGGTATTTTGGGAATAGTTTGGAAGTGTCTCATCATTCTAGGGTGTAGCTTCTTTCTTTCATCAGAATTTTAATATAAGGTGCTTTAAAAGTTCTATGAGAACCTGATTATGCAGCTGAGGTTAAGGAAAGAATAACACTCATGGCATCTCAGAAGGTCAGCATGCAGATCTTGGTTTATGGTGAAGTAAATACAATCATATCAGATTATGTTAGGTCCCAGTGATGATGATGAAGCCCGCAAGAGGACAGCATCAGTTGTAACCATGTATTTATTGTACCCAGCGACTTCTTAATCCCTCCAAATATTGTGCTGACTCGTGACTTTCCACGACATGTTGTCCGCAATTTGCCCGCAAGTTGCCATGATTAATGCTTCTTGTTCTAACTAACATTACATGTTGTGATGTGAACGTCTCTCGGAGCGGTCAACAACGTGTCTCGCCAACAACAGCGCAAACAGCAGCAGCAGCAGCAGCTAATCCGTCGACTAAACAAAGGCAGCTACGTTCATGACCAAAGACATGAACCATTGTCCCATCATTCGATACCTAGTATCAAACCACAAATTTTGTTATATCCATCATGAGAAACAAGGGGAGTTATAAACTTCATTCATGTTTTGTATTTTTGATGATAGAAAAAAATCTGGAAGAGATTTTTCATAATGTCAAAATTACGCCCACTTTGTCTTGTATTGCCATTACTAGGGATCCTCGTTGACTGACGCTCTGAATGCTGCACGTCATCTCGTCATCTCCAACATGTAATTGTAGCACTTGTCCCACAATGCAATGCTGATTGTCCAGACTGTCTTGACCTTGGCAACGTGTTGCTTTGATGTGTTGATGGCCTAGCCAAAATCTGCTTTATCTGTCTTGTGATGTGCAGCGTAGGAGACACCATGGTAACAATATTGATTGAGATGCAGTCTTTACCAATTTGTGGAAATTTGTTAACAGATGGATAGTTACAAAGAGTAGCTTTCAAAACATATCATGGGTGAAATGTATGCAAATAATACAATTAGGAATCTTTGTATGTGTAAAATTTCGTAAAAGTATCGATGCTAGTAATATGTTTAAGAAACTCAGCATTGTATATTTATGATAGATCTTGTAATAATTATTTTACAAAAATTGTAATTTAGTTTTGAAGTCCACCTTCCTATCTTCCACTGTGTCCCATGCTACAGGATGTCTTGTGATTGGCAGTTGATGTTTCATGTTAAGTTGTCCTGTTGTCCTCATCAGCGATGTTGAAGCGAGCGTGTATCAATGTGTGTGTGTACTTAATGCCTCATCGATTTAGTTACATTTTGGTGATATAATTTCAACAGAGAGTTGAAACTGCACGTCTTCATCAAAATAAAACAATAAAAATGTGAAGATTATGCTGACTTTGTGACTTTTTTTTATTATAAAATATGTAAAGGTAACCATGGTAACAAGTAAAAATAGCGCCATGGCACGGTAGCTCGTGTGGATGTATATAGTATATAGTCATCAGTTGAAGATGTCTACAGTTTAAACAAAGACAGCTGTCGGCATTCATGTTGAAATATTTTCTGCATAAACACCGATACTAAAATCTAACACATTGGACAAAGTATGATGCCAGTTGATGAAATTTTTCATCATAGTTCCATTTGCTAGATTTTTCGGCAGTTTCTTTCGAACTGCAAGATGACAAGTCTCCACTGTCAAGGTCGTGAGACTCTGATGTCAAGGTGATGACAATCCACTGTCCAGGTCATGATGCCCCACTGTCAAGGTCGTGAGACTCTGATGTCAAGGTCATGACAATCCACTGTCCAGGTCATGATGCCCCACTGTCCAGGTCATGACACCCCACTGTCCAGGTCATGTGGGAAGACAGGTCATGACGCCCCACTGTACAGCAGAGCCTATGCTGATGACAGTTGCAGCTTCTAAGAAACTTGACCTCGGTCCACTCACTGAAAACATTTTTTAGTTTTTTGTTAAATGAGTGAAATTAGCTCTAGGGACAGTACATTGGTGGCTATGTGTGTTTTTAAATCATGCATGAAATAATTTCTGAGTGTGATGTCACATATCCAATTCAGTTCTAACACCAAAACAATAGAGCTCCGCACAGTGGGGCCGACAACAAGCACTGCACAGAATAAACTGGCTTCAGTAATGAGACAGCTTGTGTGTTTTTCTTATGGCCGAGTTAAAAAATACTAATTGCCAGCTTCATTTGATTAGATTAGATGTCGGTGTTTATCAAAGCTAACAGATAACAAAATACATATGCTATGGTCATATGAAGCCAATCACTCTCCTACCCAGGGTTCATGGGGCCAGCGGACAACCTCTGTCACATCGTGACATCTTACACAGTCCATTCATGTGTTTTTCATCTGTTTCATTTTGGACAAGTCTACACATCCAGATCAACATACGTCATGAAATGTTTAACTACCAATGAGAAAATATCCTAAAACGTGAAAAACTATTTCCATTTGCGCATTTATCCTCCACACTCTGTCACTGAAGTACTTCGGAGTCACTTTGATGTCTAAAGCTATATCGTCATGCACATCACTGTCGCAGTTGTAGCAGGATAACTTAATTATGCAAAACAAAATTTAAAGGTCACCGAAAGGTTTGCATAAGTCCTCTGTTCTTATTTCAGGATAAGTGTGTTTGTTTTCAAACAAGAGGGCCGCGTCATACCAAAAGACGTTAAAAGATGGTACTTGTGGTTACCCTGTCTGGCGCTCGGCATTAAGGGGCTAAAACAAGGACTGGTCGGCTCGGAGTCAGTATACTGTGTCTGAGTGGGGTATTCATGTTAAACTGCGGCATGGTATCTCAGTGAGCTAGCACTATAAATCGGCATCAGTCCGGACTAGTACAAGCAGCCACACAAACACACACGTACATGCACGTCGCTATATAAGTGCAATAATCTTGGACGTGACGTTAAACCCAATTTCACCTCACCTTCAAACAAGAAAGGTGTGGTCTCGTGACAAGCCTAAACGCTAGTGTGGTCCATCGAACAGAATTGGAATAAGGCGAGCAGAGCCGAGGTAGGTCGGGAGTTATTGGCTATTGTTTACACAGCTTCAGAATGGTCGATGTCCTGTCCCTTTAAAGATTCTTGTCCAGATTAAGAATGTTGTATGACATCTAGTTCCATAATATCCAGATCTTGTGCCAGCAAAATGTTGGTATTCTATTCTTGGTATTAAGTGGCTTATTATACACTGAATTAAAGCAGCTGCTCATATGGAGGGAGACAGTTCGATTGCTGCTGGCGACAAATCTATCAGAAAGAAATTATATTAATTATTTCTTATATTACATTATATTGTCAAGCAGAATCTAAATTCAAGAACTCTGCAAGATTGACCATAAAATTCAAGGCTTTTTGAAGTCTGTGACAACTACAAGACATGGGACTGCCCTGATATACGAACCTCGGAGAGCCTGCACGTAAGAGGCCAGGACGTAGGCTCGACTGAGACTGAGATAGATGGCGCTGTACGTCTGTCCCCACAGCATGACGGGAATCACAAGCACCTTCCCGAAGTTGGACCAAATCAGAGATCGGACGACCAGCTTGAGACTGGATTATATAAAGTCATTGTACAAATACTTTAGCTGGTTTGTGAGAAGTGAACAAGAAATACAGCCAAGGTTTGTTTGTTTGTTTGTTTGTTTAACACCATAATCGAGTCTGGACTAGACAATCCAGTGATCATGAGCATCATGAGCATCCATCTACACAATTGGGATACGATGACATATATCAACCAAGTAAGCGAGCCTGACCACCCGATCCCGTTAGTTGCCTCTTACGACAAGCTACTGAAAGGATAAACAAACAGCCTACCATGTCTAATAATCATATTAACATTAAAGCCATTTATATTGCACCATCCACACCACACTGGGGCATGCTCAAAGGGCTACATGTCAATGGCACAGTATGCACACTCCGTTTGTTCGTTCGTTCGTTTAAATAGTTGGGTTTAACGCCGCTTTTAACATTATCCCAGTCATATCACTGCGTGTCAGCTTAATGTGCGAGGAAAGCCTGAAGTGGTGCAGGTCTCAGACATTTACCACTTTGGTGAAACCCACGAGCATGGGTATTGTGCTGACAAACCTAGAAACTTAATCGGGGCGAACATGAGCCATGAAAACAAGGGACAAAATGGCTTGTCTGATGTAGACTTGATTATTAGCAGACTGCTGTGATATAGCGGAGTATGGTGAAACTATTCCTTCACCCACTCTCTATCTCTATCTACTCTATTCTAAGTGTAATAAGATACACTACCTCATACAAATAAGAAGTGTGGGTGAGTATGGTTTTACGCTGCTTTTCGCAATATTTCAGCTATATCATGTCAGGGGACACCAGAAAGGGGCTTCACATATTATACCCATGTGGGGAATCAAACCCGGGCCTTCAACGTGACAAGCAGACACCAGGCTGACCAACCGCCCCAAAATACGAACAGGTGAACTCTTTGACAGGGTGTTAGATTATGTTCTCATGAACAACCACCATCTAAATTCTGGACAGTACACCGATAGTCTGGACATCTTGTTGCATGTCTTTTAATAACTGACACCTACTTGAGTTGTGAATCTTGCTGTCCCCTCCCTCTGCTTCGCTGTAGAATGCACAACACCATCACAACAGCCACAAGAAATATCATCAGCTCTGAAAATGAAACAACAGAAATGCAAACTATACTGAACCTCAAAAGAAACGTCATCATGGATAGATATATATGAGAAACCTTATTTGTCCAAACACTGCAAACATACTTTGAGACATATTAAAAAGATGAAACTTGGCAAAACTGATCATCAAGGTTGAAATTAAAGTGTCAAATGTTCTTGACACACAAAACTAGTGTCTGAGAAAATGGCATCACAAGTCAATAAAGGCACTTGAGCCCACACTCTGAGGAACGCCTGACGCAGTTCAGTTGAAGTTGTCGGCCTTGGTCGGACGTCATTCAGATGTCTTTGAATCTCATCCCACAGGTGCTCAATGGGATTTAAATTGGAACTGAGGGCAGGCCACTGCATGGTTCTGATGCTATTCTGCTGGAGGAAGTCTCTTGTTGCTCTCGCAGTGTGGGCACGGGTGTTATCATGCTGAAACTTGTGGTTGCAGCGACATGCCAAATGAGGTATGGCGTGTGGTCTCAAGACTTGATCAATGTCTGAGCTGCTGTGGCACCAATGCCTCACCCTGGACTGAAGACCACAGGGCCGACCCTCTGTGCAAGACCAATTCCACCCACACCACGATGCTCGAACCACCCCTCGAGTCTCTCTCAACAACACAAGCATCCAAATAACATTCCCCACAGCGTCGCCAGACTCTCTCTCTCTCTGCCATCTGCTGTTGAGATGCAGTAACGGCTCTCGTCTGAGAAGAGGATTCTTCTCCACTGCTGGTGGCGCCAATGCTGGTGCTGTGTTGCCCTCTGAAGACGGTCCCGGGGATGACGTGGTGTCGGAATGGGTCCTCGGTGTGGCCTGTGACAGTGGAGGTCTCTGCTTGTCAATCGTCGACGCAAGGTGTCTGCACTAATGTATCGCTGGTGTGTCCCCATTGTCTGTCGAGCAGTTTCCGCAGCAGTAACAAAGCGATCTTGAAGATGCTGTCGCACAATCTGACGATCCTGACGTCAGGTGGTGACCCTTGGTCTTACAATATATAATCAGTCATCTGTAGTGTTGGTGGTCTGGTACTGTTGCTGGAGCCTGTATGTTGTCCTTACGTGGACTTGAAATGCATGGGCTACTTGCCAGGTGGTTTGTCCAGCTTGCAATCGTCCAAGGGCTTGGTGTCGCTGATTCCTTGTCAATCTTGGCATGTGGTAGCAATTCAATAACGAATGAATGTTATCCGTTCTGGGTGGATTTTTATAGGGCAAGAAATGGGGTAACCCATAACCATTTCAATTTGCATGGAACTCACGTGCATCGGGTTACCACGGCCATTGCCGTGATGCGTTTGGGCGATCGGTTTTATTGTCATCTGCTTTGTTTTTTTCATCATCAAATTTCATTTTTTCGGACAAGGTAATGTTAAATTTTAGAAACTTTGACAAAAATTACCCAGATATTTAAATGACAACTTTTCATGCAATGTTACTTGGGGTGATGTTTCTTTTGCGGTTCAGTATATATATAAATGTAGTGAGTGGGTGAGTGTAAAGCATTACACAACTTTGTCTTGAATCATGGAATTCTGAACCAGGTCTTAATGCTTTTATTTTGATTCAAATTGGAACTGAATAGAACTGATTGAAAGTAAAAACACAGTAAACCTTTTTGTCTTGTTAAGCAGGACTAGCTACAAACTCGGAGTGTTAGAGAAATCAGGTTTCCACTAAACCTTTGTACTTGTGCTTAAAATGAAACAACAAAGTTTGGAAGGCGGCTGTCATTTGATTCCTGGAAGCTGGAGAAATATTCTTGGAACAGGGCATCCCAGAATAATGCTTTAATGATAAATAACGTGCCCACACATACCTACTGCTGATACAGCGTAGTTGTAGTACAGGTTCCATTCTAGAGCTGAGTAGAACACATAGTCTGGTTTGATGGGGCCGGCCATCGGGACTCTCGCATACCGATCCTGCAGCAGCCGGATGAACGCCTCACACAAGAGGATCACTAGTGTAAACTTCCATATCGCCTGTGCAGAGGAGACCAGTGGAGAATTATTATAAACAAATATCTGTTAATCACGGATTCAAGAAATTATGCTCTTGAATAAATTACTGTTTTTGAGAAGATGTTTCATTATAAGTATCTGATATTTCCTTAAAGAAATGATGGCTATGAGTTGTAACACACTAAAATCCTCTACGGTAAACCCTGATTTACTTCCTTTCTGGACCCATTTCATTAAGCAATTTTACTCACAGACCCCACTGTGATTAGAACAATTGACCCCACTGTGATTAGAACAATGGAGAAGAACAAATCCATCTGTAATGAGTGAGGAAGTTTGGTTAAATGCAGTTTTATGTAATACAATTATAGCACTTCTCAGACGGACTGGTTCCTGATTGTTTATCAGGTTTGACATCTTTATAATATATATACAGATAGATCATTCTCGTAACCTCCTCCAGTCCGTGGTGATTTTATGCTTAACATGGTACATGGTAGAACAAATCATATGTTGACCTTTGTTTCTGCTATCAACTATGGGTTTTCCTCAGGTAATGAAAAAAAACAAGCCATTTGTGAAAAGAATCTAAAATACATTCTTGTTTGTTTGTTGTTTTAACGCCGCACTCAGCACTTTTACGGACGTCGGTCTGTCAATAATTGAGTCTTGACCAAACAGTCCAGTGATTGATATCCTGAGCATCAATCCACGCAAATGGGACATGATGACATGCATCAACCAAGTCAACGAGCCTGACCTGCCAATCCCGTTAGGCACCTCTTACAACAAGCATACGGTGTGGACGTAAGTTTTAGAGAGTGCATGAGTATGGTTTTACGCTGCTTATAGCAATATTCCAGCAATATCACAGTGGAGGAAAACCAGAAAAAAGTGCTTTACACAAACTACACAGGTAGGGGATCGAACTTGGGCCTTCGTTCGGTTTAAACAAACAGCTAACACTTTACCCACTAGGCTACCCCCCAACCCATCACATGTTATGGGTACTGTATACGCACTGTCTGCACTGTGTTTATGAGGATATGTCTGAAGGCAGGGAGTTTCAGCAGCAGAGCATCCAGATAGATAATGACAGGTTCGTACTCAATATACTTGTCCACAACTTCATCACAGGTGGTCTGAAAAACATAAAATAGGATACAGACCATTGAGTAATTATAGTTTTAAGTGGCATTTGATTTATTAGCCCAATTAAGGAAATGAGAGTAGTCACTGACCACTTTGACAAGATATTCTGGCAACATAAGGAAAGTCTTTGATAGGCATTTAGAAGTTGGAAGAACATGAATACATGACACTTTTATGGATTAAAACTTATTTTGTTCTTTGTAACGACGTTTCAGAGCTACACCTCCCCCTTAATCAACTGAATATGCCTGATGAAGGGGCAAGAAATAGCTCTGAAACGTCCTTACAAAAAATAAAAGTTGTTATACTTACTAAAAATGTGCCATGTAAACATAAGCGTAATAAAGAGGACATGTATGTCTGGATACACGCAGGTTCATGTGGTAAAACTAAATATATTACGCACACAGTGACTTATTTTGATTATCCCTCCCTTAAAGTCGCGATACAGTTCGTCTGCTGGCTTTCCACACCTTATACACTGAAACTTGTTCATTTTGGAAACATTATCAAAGGGAGATCACTCTAAATTATTGGAGCCGGAAGTAATGAATGTTCAACTCCGAACAGAGACATGCGACTTGTGTCACGTCTATAACTTCTGTACCTGACTGTGTTAGAAGTATGTGCCGTGTTGTTCCATCGTCGTCGCTCTTCCACATGCAAGTGCCTTCCTTATGAGTGTTGACTAGCATATTCATATATACATTGACACCAGTCCTGCATTTTATGCCGTCAGAGAAATAAAAATGCAACAGGAGACCCACAGTGGTGCCAAAACCAAACCAAAGGACACGAAAGATTTCCTCGAAAGAGAGGAATTCACGTTGAGAAAACGACTGCCACCGAAGCTTCCCAAACGTAAGGATGATGTTTACGTGACAAGAAAGACGGATTTCCAAGCTCAGATGAAACGTTGTCAGAATATACTTGATGCTGGAAATGAAGTGTATATTCATGGACTTGGCGCTGCTGTGAACAGAGCCATCAATTTAGCTCTGCAACTGAAGGCAAATGGTCGCGGAACAGTAGACGTGTCTTGTCGAACCTCAACTGTCGAACTTACAGACGACCTTGAACCGAACAACGACGAAGCCGAGGCAGACACAAGTGTAAGGAATAACTCGGCAGTACACATCAAAGTCTGCAGACCGCACTCCCCACACGAGGATGGCCAAACTAACGTGTCCAGTCAGTGACTCGACCATTATACAGATTTCGTCGTATCCTGTTCGAACAGACCATTGATGTGTGTTGATGACACTGCTGTTCAAGCATATGAACCTTATGTGGAAGTAAAACTAAGTCATTTTTGTTCTCGTGCTACAACACACTCGGTAGATATGACACGAGTGCTGTGAACCTCGTATTGACCGACATGTGTATATCCCCCAGGTATTGCTATTGACCTGTTGATAGATATGTTTCTCGATGTGAAAAAGGATTATTTCCGTTTGTATATCCATCGAAAGAAATGTCTGTACATTTTCCTGAATACAAATGTTAGATTAAGAATGTAGTTTGTTCTTATTGTGCCTCTGCCCATTGTCACTTAAGGACTAGATCTTATTCAGACAGTTAGTTATAATTCTTCCGTAATTTGTGTACAATTACTTTCGAGTGTAGCGAATTCAAAAAGGAAATAAAGAAGTAGGATCGCCATGCTGGTGTTGTAGTCACGGGTCCTTTTAAAACGTTTCATGGTTTGAAATTTGTCCAAAATTCTGTAACTTTCAAATTTCAATTTGTAAATTGTTTGAAATGTTTTTCATTAATTTAAAATGAGCATCTAGTTAAAAACATATTTTTTTTGTTTTTTGCATACTGCTATATGAGTGCAATAATCTTGGACGCGACGTTAAACCCCATTTCACCTCACCTCCGAACTTGAAACTGATCGAAATGGACAATGTTATATAAATATACAGATATATTGGCCGTGTGATAGCTATGGACAGCACATGACTTTATTTCACGTAAGTCTAAATAATTAGTCCAGATAAAAACAACAACAGTAGCTCTTTCTTGGGGGCGGCCATCAGTTTTTCTTTTCGTTCAGGTACCCTAGTTCGTGGTTCGCTTACGGCGAAATAACATTAGGTACAATGTGTGAAGCCCATTTCTGGTATCACCGTCGTGATAGTGCTGGAATATCGCTAAAAGTGGCGTAAAACCATACTCACTCTGAAATTTCAGTTTTCATCGTATGTAACGTGTCATTTAGAACAAAAATAAAACGAAATGTTGGCAACAAGCTTATTAAAGTCAGTTCAATATGAGTGTGAGTGAGTGAGTTTGGTTTTACGCCGCTTTTAGCAATATTCCAGCAATATCACGGCGGGGGACACCAGAAATGGGCTTCACACATTGTACTCATGTCGGGAATCGAACCCGGGTCTTCGGCGTGACGAGCGAACGCTTTAACCACTAGGCTATACCCGACCGCCCCAGCTCAATATGACAACAGACGGCTCTGACATATTGCCGACTCAATATGTGTGTTTATAGTCAACTAATGCAATATGCAGGTATGTACAGGCGCTTGACAGTGAGGAAATTCACATTCCATTACTTAAATAAATAGGTTTCACACGTGAACGGGTATATGTAGGTTCCATCTACTTTTGCCAACAGAAAGGTAGTCAGGTGTACATCTGACTACATCATTGCCTACATCTATGATACCGCACCCTGTAAATTATAAAAGGGCCTGTCGAGGATTAACGAGAGCATGTGATAGTGAGTGAGTATAATTTTACATGCTTGTAGCAATATTCCAGCAACATCACGGCGGGGGACACAAGAAATGGGCTTCACACATTTTACCCATGTGGGGAATCGAACCCGGGTCTTCAGCATGACAACGAACGTTTTAACCACTAGGCTACCCCACCGCCCTGAGCTTATGTAAAAAGTAATTATTGTAGGTTTGTATGATTCCAGATGAGATTATCTACCACTGAGCATGGCAACACCCCTGAATTACAGCCATTACGTGATTCTAACATGGGATCAGGAAACAATAATTATTGATCATAATCATACTGCTTCTCCTGCCTCCCTTCTCGGTACGTCCCCGGCAGAGTCTGAGCTCCCCGGTTCCCGATAACAACAATGGATGGCTCTAAATAATATCTAATAAATATATGAAATAATCAAATACCATGTAAATAATCCCTATATATTACTACAAAAGTCCTTGTTATCGTTATTAAAAATACAGGTGCCGTTTTCGCCCGACTCATTGTAGCCGTTTCGCCAGAGAAATCGGTGACGTTTTGCTGAGGTGCCGTTTTAGCCTGCACCCCTCGAACCTGACCTGGAACTTAATATAATCTTAAACTAAAGTATCTAATACTTTCTAATATCCGGGCAAGACACTGAATGGCAAAGCAATGATTTATATTCGAGTAAAATATGAATTTACATGTCACATTTTGTTGTCTATATCTTTTGTATGTAATTTTCTGTTTGTTGAATTAAGGCGGTACATCATCTTAGATGATATATGTACACGTAATGTGAACTGGTTTCCACCCTCAGTTTACCGCTATACCAGTCACAAATGTCTGTAGGTTGGCGAACAATACAAACAGTCCATCGATTATTATTTGATCGAGGTTTACACAATTAGATTTTATTTTCAAGTAATGCAGTGGTTTAAGAGGTCTCTGAGAAGCGCTACAGCTTGTTTTTTTATCTTGACAATGTTTCTCTCGTCGATACAAAAGAACATTTACAAAGGTTCATGCGTTGCTATGTTCATGAAGATATTTGTGTTGATACACTAACATGCGCATGTCACGTCTCGCGCAAGAAAGGAAAATCTAGTCTGGGCAGGTGCCCTTTTACGACATTCAAAGGGAGGCGATCGATCGTGTTTACGACTTGCTGTACTCAGACATTGCTATTGGTGACAAGAATGGCGGACGGTAAGCATTATTGCTCCAGCTTTATGTTTTTATAGTGTTATTTACCTGTTTGGTAAGTATTTTGTTAGAAAAAACTTGCGAAGAGTGAATTATTTTGACGAGGGAAGTGATAAGCAGTGATGTCGTGAAGAATCACCTTCTAAATGTCTTGGACAAAAATCGATACCCGCTCCTTGAAGTTGACCCTGTTTTGAAGACTTTCGTCCCGCTGGGCTCTGTTTGGATTGGTCCAGTTTAGCTTCTCTGCTGATAGTTGTTGAACAACCGAAACTTTATTGTAGCTTTCGAGAATTAATCATGGAAACTATTTTAGTAAAAGTAGAATAAAAATCAATAAGTGGGATTATGTTTCGGGAGGATATTGAACATGACGAACTTGCTATGTCAGCGCCAGGTTCAAAATCGACCTGTTTGTTGACAGGAAACAGACGAGAGGTTTCATCCAACAATTTACCCCAAAACACCGGGGTCATCTGATTTATTTAAGATCCCCAGGAGTATTTGATGCACTACACATTTCTTTTTGCGGTTAATGAGACGCAAGGAAGAATTCTTAGCATGATAAGTATGCCTGATTTGGACATGTTGGATAGGCCTATAAAATTATGTTCCATCAAGTAGTGGTCGTTCGTGAAAGACTAGGAAGCAACCATTTGAAATTCAGGTGATGTATGGTGTCAGAAAAATAATTGTTTTCACATTCTAGAAATTAAAAATAATGTGCCCTTTCGTTTCAGAATATATTTCAAGGGTCCAAAGAATAGAGTTTATTATTTTTATTTATTTACAAAATAAAGCTCCTAAATATTAAAAACAAATGATGTTCTCAAACCAAAATCCCCCCAATTAAATAGTTGTTCCCTTATCATTCTTATATTTATTTATTTAATTAATAAAGCCTATCCAATTTCACCCAGTAAGTCATAGAAATACTTAAAATAATATAACAATATTTATGAAACCAACAGCAGTTGTTTGACACATTTAAATTATTCATATGAAATATGTTTTAATTGTTAGGTCGTCTGAGCCGAAGGTGTAGAGTGAACTTATCGCAAAGTGTGTTCATCTTAATTCTTATACTTTCACATTTTCATCTCCTCTGACACCACAAATGCCTGATAGGTGATATATTATGATGTATTATGCCAGAAATAGTCTCCCAGAACTATGATCCATGCCCTTATGTATGGGTATACCATGTACAGGGAGTAGTTGGATGGGTGACCTTGCTAAGCAGCTTGACTCCTGAGAGTTTCCAGAGCTTCGGTCCTGCCCCACACTGAAGCACATGTACCACATGTGGTGTCTCCTTATGCAAGTGAATTTGTACGAAATTCGCCTCTGTTCACCCAGCAGTGAGTGGGTACCCGGTAGGATGAGATGGTAATGTGGCTGTTAACCTTCTAGCGCCTTACAGGCAGCTTTAAGATGTATACTCTCCAGGGAGCTGAGAATGAAAATCGAGTGCACACTGATCCATTGACCTGGGTAATAATGTAGTGCTTTGAGCATGAACTGCTACATGGAGGCTAGGGTTTTGTCAGTGCACATTATTATTATGTACAGGGTTATTCCTTATGATATTGGGTATGCACGAAGAATCATGAGTGTGTCTGTGGTGTGCACAATATGCATGATCATGAGGATAAGTTCAAGTTGCACATGGTGATTTGGGTTGTGAAGTTTGACTGCAGTGCAGTAAGTTTCTTACTTTTACACAACTACGGCCATGATGAGCTTCATGTACTGTCACTTGTTTATGTTTGTGGCTGCCATGGTAACCATGTTGAAACTGAACTTTGGGGTAATTAATTTTGTATGGCTCAGTGTTTAATATGATACACCATTTGTCATAATTGTGCCAGTACATAAAACATTGGTTGTGTAAAAACTTGTCTTATGCTTTAAGGTTTTTTAAGCTCTTGTGATCTCTTATGACCTCTCTGATCTCAATTTCAACATGTTCAAACTATCTGATCTGTTATTATAATAAGCAATGAAAATGTCAACAAAATAATGAAATTCCAGCAGAATGTTGTGTATTATTATTCCATAGACCTATGTATGTAATTGTGTTTAATACTTTGAATAATGTTTAATAATGTCGCTTGTAGACTACAAGGCAATTAATGTCAGCTCAAGGTGAAGATCTATGGTGGTGAGCGAATATTGCCAACAAGTATTTCACATATGTTATGAACACCTTCAGCTGGTGAAGTCCACCTAGTTCACAGCTCATTTTAGACTAGTTTCTTGTAAAATATTACTTCTACTTTTCACTAGCACTGGACTAACAGTCGTCAACTCAACCACTGAAAACATATTGCTAAAAAAACCCAAAAATCTTATTGATTCCAGATCAAGTACGAAGTGTATCAGCAGTTGGGGAGGCAGGTGCAGACCAGCCGGAGACAGTGGCTCCAGACATCCCCGACAACATTCAGGTAGGCAGAACTTGTAACCATGGTAACGATGAGACCAGGTAGTAGTATTTTGTTCCCGAAGGAAAGGTCTTGACACTATCGCATCTCTCCCACATAGTAAAGGTGATGCAAGGCACAGGCAACTGAGGACTTCTTCCTGAACATGTTACATTCACTTTGCCATGTTTACAGAGCTTCAGGGAAATCGGCATAAACATAAAACTTTGATGTCATGATCTAGACTACCAGACTCCATTTCTTGTTGAAAGTTCAGAGCTCCAGATAAGCTGCGTATCTGCGTGAAATACGCATCAGAAATGCAGAAATACACAGTAAAATATAATCTAAGCGTATCAAATACGCAACGAACATTACAGATACGCTACAAAAATAAAACTTGTGCGTATCATCATAATATTGTGAAGTAACCCTGCATATTCGATTAGCAAATCAGCAACTTATTTTGAAATTATAATGGGCATTCCGTCAACCTTGCCAAACTCCACGATGACAGTTACATCATGATCATTTGCCATCACACTTTCTTGTGGAAGTAGGGGGTATTTTTTATTCCTATAAAGCTCTCGAACCCACACGACACCAGTTTGTAGGGACTAGATGGATAGTGTTTTTAAATATTTAACTTAAATACCCACATGTGTAAAAACTAGTGGGTAACAGAAATTTGAATACGCAGATAGAATTACTGATACCCAATGATTTTAAAATGCATGGGGAAAATACCCACAACACCAAAAGCTTATCTGGAGCTCTGAGAACACATAGCAAAAAAAATTAAAGGGCCAAATTTGTAGTTGCCATTAGTATACCTTAACTACTGGGCAGTTTGACAAGGACTGTAAGACTAGAGCCAATTTCTAACACTGCTTTTTCTGAGAAGTGTGGTTGGTGGGAATCCCACATGAGACTACACCTAAAAAAAAAAGTACTAGAATTTGTACTTCACTAAAAAAAGGTTAATCCCCCAAATAAAGTATGTTACAGAGAAAGATCATGTCTTGGTACAGCTACTCATACGCAAGTTAAAGTAGTAATAGCAGCAGTAGAAACGAAACTTTTAGCCCACTAGTCCTTATAATGATAACATATATAGCAAACCCCTTAAAAATGGGAAACTTCTAATAGTCCTTATGATACCTTAACTATTGGGCATTCTGGCAAGGACTACAGGACTAGTGCCAATTTCTAATGTTGAATAGAATCCTAGCTTCAAAATGTTCGTTGAGGTATACATTTCTTCTTATTTCAGAAAATCATTGCAAGTGAGAAAGAGGCAGCAGAAACCCCTGCAAAACGCCCCAAAGTCGATCTTCAGTCATTGCCCACACGAGCATACCTTGACCAAACCGTGGTACCCATCCTACTTCAAGGCATGTCAGTCCTGGCCAAAGAAAGGTAGGCATATGTAAAAACTAAGGGTCATTATGAAGCAGTGGTAAGGGGCACCTGTTCTGTAATTCACTGTGCAGAGTTGTGTCCCTTAGTGAGGATCCTATTGCCATGCTAGAAATCCCAGTTCCCAGAATTTCCCCGCTCTGTCAGCACCACAGTGGAATATGTTAAAGATCTGCATATTCATATTGTATAGCTTCCAAATGTTCAACACGGCTATGGCCTTGTCACTTGTCTCTCTAAGGTTCAATGTCACTCTATTTTTTGACTGCATAGGCTTTACTAGCGGTTCCAGGGCTTTAAATTCAGGTTGTTGTCTGGTGTAAGAATAATGTCTCATGTTTGTGTGTTGTCTCCTTCCAGGCCACCAAATCCTATCGAGTTCCTGGCAGCCTACCTGTTGAAGAATAAGAGCCAATTTGAATGATCGAGACTGTTATATTCTTAGAATATTTATTGTTGGAGATTCCATCATTTGGCAAACCATCATCCTAAACATTTTAACATGAAGCATTACCTCTTTCCATTTGTATTTTTACATCCTTTGTTTCATAAGTGGAAATAAATCATTTTAATGAATTTGATAATATAACTGGGGGTTGTGTCTTTTCTTTGTGTACCTGCAGGGTAGCCCAGTGGCTCAAGTGTTTGTCACACCCAAAACCCAGGTTTGATTCCATATGGATTGTGTCAATGTAATTCTTGGTGTCTATGGTGATATTACAGGAGTATTGCCCTTGTGAATTTTGCTCTTGGACCTCTAATTGTCAGAACCTGGTGCAACCATCATTACTGCGAGATATTTCCTGGCCACTAACCAGAGATAATCTTGGAGCAGATGATGATGTGCTGCGCTGAATTATGAAGCAGATTTTTGAACCCATATTCCAAGCTGGCAGTCAAAGACAATTAACCCTCAAAGTCCTGGTTGAACATTTTTTAGTCACAGATTAGTGAATACCTGCGAGGACTACTCACAGGTCTGAAATATGAAATGTGGACTAGGGTTCTGTTCCTCATACTGGTGATGTGGGAAGCCCTGTCTTGCTGTCCCCTGCCCTGAGATTGCTGGAACATGCTCGATGTGGTGTAGAACTGTACCACCGTGTTCATCGCTGTGATTCCTCTACAGAATAGGTCCATTATGCCAGGTTTGTCTCCCGAAGAAGTTGTTCCCTGCATCTCAAGAGTCTCCCTGGCCCAGACATAATATTTAATCGATTGCCAGAAATTCATCTGACCGCAGTGTAATTAAAAATTCATCCTCTCTGCTTGTCAAGTGAAAAGAAACAATAATCTTGTCAACATGTTTATTTAGAGAACAAGAATGTAACAAGAGAAATACAAAGTCAGTGGTAAAAAACGTCAAGATGATTATAATAAAAAACTGTAAATAGAAATGTAATGAAGTCATGTGAGCTCGTCTTCCTCGACACCAGGCCGCCATGGCAGCCCTGTATTTACAATGAAATCAAAGCAACTAACATAATCATCCTATGCCAGGCTAGGTTTAATAAACAAAATATTATGCGAAACCTCTACAGTGTACATTTAAGTAGAGGGGAAAAGTCATTCCCATCTGAAAAGAATTATATTTAGATATAAAACTACACACACTGTAATAGTCTTGACTTTACATTCTTAATATGTATTTATAACTTGAATCACATATATATATATATGCCAAACATGAAAAAGTATATTTATGCCAAACATATAACATGAAGAAGTATATGTATGCCAACCATATAACATGAACAAGTATATTTATGCCAAACATGAACAAGTATATTCATGCCAAAACATATAACATGAACAAGTATATTTATGCCAAACATATAACATGAACGAGTATATGTATGCCAAACATGATCAAGTATATTTATGCCAAACATATAACATGAACAAGTATATTTATGCCAAACGTAACATGAAAAAGTATATTTATGCCAAACATATAACATGAACAAGTATATGTATGCCAACCATATAACATGAACAAGTATATGTATGCCAACCATATAACATGAACAAGTATATGTATGCCAACCATATAACATGAACAAGTATATCTATGCTAACCATATAACATGAACAAGTATATGTATGCCAAACATATAACATGAACAAGTATATGTATGCCAACCATATAACATGAACATGTATATGTATGCCAAACATGAACAAGTATATGTATGCCAACCATATAACATGAACGAGTATATGTATGCCAACCATATAACATGAACAAGTATATGTATGCCAACCATATAACATGAACAAGTATATGTATGCCAACCATATAACATGAACAAGTATATGTATGCCAACCATATAACATGAACAAGTATATGTATGCCAACCATATAACATGAACAAGTATATGTATGCCAACCATATAACATGAACAAGTATATGTATGCTAACCATATAACATGAACAAGTATATGTATGCCAACCATCTCTCTATCATGACACAAACACTTTGTGTGGCGAATTCATATTATACTGTTCAACTCTTGATAGGGATATCCCTATTGTTCTTTTACACTCTTTATTTATGGCTAAGTCTAAATTGAGCTGCGAACTAGTTGGTATGACCAATGGTGTCTACCCCTGCTCATCTTACGAGGCACATCAAGCCCACTTTCCAGTGCTAAATATGATTGGACTATTGCACATATCGTTGCACAACCTCAACATCTGGGTTCTGAAAACATGTTAGCTGCCACAGCTTGTCAAATTTGCACTGAAGTTCTTTCAATAATTAAGTGATTTTTCCGAGTATATTCTGAGTCTTTACAAGTTTTAAATCAAGTCACCCAAGTACTGAGCTTGTTACGGTAACACATTATTTAAGTACTGGCAGTGGTTTGTTTATGACTGACCATCTACATTATACCTGAGTATTTTCTGGTCGGAAACCCCTAACAAAATATGTTCAAAATTCAAAATTGAAGAAATGCTGACATCCTTGAAGTGATTCTTTTGTGCAACAAAACCCACTTCAAAATACTTGAGAAGCTGGAGCTGAGGTGGGGTTTTCGAGTGTCAAGTTGACTGTTTTTTCACTCAACATTTTGTATCTGTGACAATACTGTTCGAGTGTGATGTGATCTGTTACCTCATGATTGGACAATAAATGTCTTGAAAAATTGATTTTGCCAGATGGAAAACTAGCTGATCTGTTAAACCTCTCACCCCAAAACTCAAAGAATTATGATAGTTCCCCCATCAAAAAGATCAGAGAAAGCATGTGTAACAGCTCCTGAATTTGTTCTCCAAATCACCTGAAACTTAACCAACTGTTCGAGAATGAATTAACACAGATGATCACAACTCCATTCTCTCCACCATCGTGGTCACCAGCTTCTGCAGGTCCTTGGCCCGTAGCTCCCCCATGGCCAGCACCTCCTCGTGTGTCGTGGCGCGGGTCTCCTCATACTCCAGAGAACACATGTCAGTGATCAGCGAGATGCCAAATGTGCGTATCCCACCATGCTTTGCAACCACAGCCTCGGGCACAGTACTCATTCCTGTTGGTTATAGAAAATGATATCATTTATTTTATCAGCATTTATTATCCAAAGGATATACCGCTACAAGAATTGCATCACAATGCTTTGCAGACTATTGTGACATCATCTGTCACCATGGCATCACAATCAAATGACATCACTTATCTCTCTGCCACTGAAGCCAGTTAGCTGTATTTTTTACACTCAAGGGACTGGTCCTTACCATGATTACTGTTTACAAACTGAAAAAGTTGGAAGAATTATTATTTATGATAAATATAATTTTACCCTTGTATCTTTTTATATAAAAAAACACTTGTCAACGGATGTTGATATATCTGATATCAAAAGACACTGAGGTCAGATTCTCTATATGAACTATAATGCAGGACAACTTTTTCAGTAACTGATACATCATCGATACATGGAGGTGAGGTGAGATGGAATGGAGTTTAACATACACTTGTATAGTGACATGCATGCTATACCCACAACGTGCATGCACACGTGGCTGCTTATATTAGTCAGGACTAATGCCGATTTTACAAGGCCAGCCAACTGTGTTACCATGCCATAGTTTAACGCCAGGCAGGGTAACAACAAGTACCATCACTTAATGTCTTTTGGTATGACACGGTTGGGGATCAAATCCTCGACCTTCCAGTCTATGGGTGGACGTTCTACCACTAGACCACGTAGGTTGTCTGCTACATGGTCAGGGATCGAACCCTTGACCTTCCACACTCCGGGCGGACGTTCTACCACTAGACCACGTAGTTTGTCTGCTACATGGTCAGGGATCGAACCCTTGACCTTCCACTCTCCGGGTGGACGTTCTACCACTAGACCACATAGGTTGTCTGCTACATGGTCAGGGATCGAACCCTTGACCTTCCACACTCCGGGCGGACGTTCTACCACTAGACCACGTAGTTTGTCTGCTACATGGTCAGGGATCGAACCCTTGACCTTCCACTCTCCAGGCGGACGTTCTACCACTAGACCACATAGGTTGTCTGCTACATGGCCGGGGATTGAACCCTTGACCTTCCACACTCCGGGCGGACGTTCTACCACTAGAACACGGAGATTGTCTGCTACATGGAGGATGAAGTCTAATCACATCAATGACATGAAGAAATGTATTTCTTTTTAAAAAATTCTGGCATGAACAAATCAAATCCCATTCTGTAGCTACACATCATATCAATGTTTCCATACTAGACTTCATGGTTTCATGGTATTAAATTAATTACATTTCATTTTAAGAGATGACATGAACAAACCTCTACTAAACATTGTCCTAAAGGTTCCTAAAATTAATCAGTGTATGTACAGATGACAGAGAGACAGCCTGTTGTTTGGTTGTAGTTAATGCCGCACTCAGCAATATTCCAGCTATATGATGGCGGTCTGTAAATAATCTTGACCAGACAATCCAGTGATTGACATCATGAGCACCGATCCATCGAGCATCATTGGCACTGTCTTACTTAGATAAACTAGTGATGCTGTATTTCATACATGTGTTGCTAGGTACATCGTGTACTCAGAAATATGCAAGGAATATGTCTGGAAATACGTCAGAAATACCAGTGATTGATATAAAGAGAAACCCCAACTGTTGGTAAAAAGACACAATCAGAAAGTCACTGAGTCTGACCACCCAATCCGTTTTGTCACCTCTTGCATAAAGCACGTACAGCAAGTCTAACACTGAATCCCCACAGGGACAAAATGATACTCACACAATGACCAGACAAGACTGACCAGACATTTTAAGTGATGCCATATCGATGATAACAAAAGCTATTCAGACTAGCACATGCTTCTATGGTTTTACAAGACAGCCACTGGCCAATCAAACAGCTAGATTTTACAATGAGCCACGTTAGAACACTAACCCACAGCATCAGCTCCGTACAGCCTCAGCAGCCTCGACTCGGCAACAGTCTCAAAGGTGGGTCCACCGATCATGATGTAGACCCCCTCACGCATGTAATCGCCATATCCCAGTTCCTTCCCAATCTCAGCAGCCATGGACCTCAGTTTGCTGTCATAGATGTCCACAGTAGCCGGGAAACGCGGACCAAACCTAGACATCATATACAGGAGTTTACTTAGACTAACATTTAGTCTCTGAAATCTTATATTACACAATATCCTTCTTGACTCTAAAAATAAAATAAAAATTCCCTATGCTGATTTCAGATGTGGAATAGAGCTAGCTTGAGCTGGCTAGACTTGCTTTTGTATGCATTTCTAGATTATGTTTTTTTCATAAAATAAATATATTCCACGGTCATGGTGCAGGACTAGAGTTTACTGAGAAAACTTACATATGAACAGTATATGCAATATTTTATGCACCAAATCAGGATGTCAATAGTGAGAAAAGTGCAAGATTCGCAAAGACAATTATGTTGAGGTGTCAGCCATGTTATTTCAAGGGAGGTCACTCCAGGTAAAATGTAAGAGACAAACTATTGCCAGTGACAAATTGCGTTGTTTGGTGTTTTAACCGTCTTAACTTCCTTCATTTCTGGGCTAAGCGTGACCTTTCCGTGTTACATTTACGAACACATCAAGGCCTCACCCACCGGTCGTCATTCTTGCCGATGAGCACGCACTCCCCGGTGAGTCCTGGCAGGTCGATGTGATCCTTTATGATCATCATGTCGCCTGCCTTGTAGTCCGGGTTGATGCCCCCGGCCGCGTTGGTGACAAACAACGTCTTCACACCCATCTGCTTCATCACCCGCACCGGCATTGCCACCTACAGTCATATGTACACTTGAAGTATAACATTATGCCAGTGATTGTTGTAGCATTATTATCATAAGGTGAATTTAGACTTCTTCTAAGACTTGGTCCACCAATCTTTGTTTCACAGATGGTAAAATTCAATGGTATTCATAATGGAATAGAGACTTAGTACACTGTAGTCAAGGATAAGGATTGGACTGACCAGATAAAACAAACCATGATCCTACTAATTTGATTCCATGTCCTACATTCACTCATCAATCAGGGGCAGTGGGGTAGCCTAGTGGTTAAAGCGTTTGCTTGGCACACCTAAGGCCCGGGTTCAATTACCCACGTGGAGCCCATTTCTGGAGTCCCTGCCATGAGATTGCTGGAATAAAACGGTGAAAAACATACTCACTCACTCACTCAATAATAACTGGATTACCTGTGCCAGATGCCAGCAGGCTACCATGTAATGACTCAAAGCCCAACTCACTCACTCACAGCGATTCACCCTACCTTCCACATGGGGTACCCCTCGTAGTAATGGAATCGTCCTCGCATCAGCACCACCGGCTTGCCACTCAGCGTTCCGAACACCAAGTAGCCCATGTGACCTGGCACTGAAACAAGGTCACGCCCCTGCCTTAAAGCCGATGCATCAAATAACAATAACACCTGTCCATTAATATTAAACCCAGTTATTTTTTTAACATATGGACAATTCAAAATTCCTGGTCCATTCCCAGTGGAAATAAAGGCCATACTCCTGTTAAATAAGAACCAAACAAATCAATTCAGAACTTGACATGGTATTTTTAAGAAAAGGTGTCATTATCATGCCTTGAACCTTAACTTCTTTTGAGTAGTATATGATCCCATACAAAATTTCAATGTGTACTTTTACTAACAAAACACCCTGCAAAACCTGTTATTTTGGAAACAGAGACAGCCCCTAGTCCAGTGTTTGAAATATTATTAGAACCCAACAATACAGTCAGGCAGGTGACCCATGAATGTTGCCTGCCCATCTTCAAAGTTACCTGCCAACATTCAGATATAATAAATATTGAAAAATAAGAGACAAATCATGGCTTAATTCAGTTGAAATAATACTAACAACTACTTGAGAGTGTACGAGGAGTTATAATAAAACTGAATATGTAAGTAGTCTTAAAAGTATCTGCCAGACAGTCGGGCAGGTAGAGCAAAATTTCATGCAACCTGACAGAAAAGTAACCAGCCACGGGCAGGCGGGCAGGCGGGCAAGCAGTTATTTCAGACACTGCTCCAGTCTAGTTACAGATGAGCCTAGTCAGTTGCAGACAGTTGAAAGGGGGGACTGTGTACATACCTGTGCTGACTGGGAAGTCCTTGATCTCTGAGTAGGGGATAGTGTCGCTGTCCTCCACCATGTCCGCCAACCCACCCAGGCCAGAACCACAGATGATACCCAGCACGGGCCGGTGCCTGGTGCGAGTCAGTATGGCCTGGGAGATACGCTGGATATCTTCATAGGTGTAGCTTTAACAGATGGGAGATAATGGACTTAACTACACTCTTCTCTTGTATTGGGTTTACTATCATTTTAATGATATTCTGAATGTTGTTGAAATAAAATCATTTTAATGTGGGCAGACCATTTATTAAAAACTTGCTTTAGCACATTGTCTTAATAAATTATATTATACTCAAGGTTTTTCTTTCAAAAGGCTTCCAACAGTAACCAAGATATAAAAAAAGTGTAGCCTAATTTACCTTTACAACAACATTGATTTATATTTTTTTGTTTACTGATAAATGTTTCCTTTTGGTCTACTAGCCTAGGGTTGAGAATAAGGATTGGGTCCTTAATCTGAATGCATGCGTAGGTCTGACGTATCTGTTGAAAAAGGTACCATAACGTTACCATGACGAGATGTTATTATCACCAGAGGTTTTAGCAGAAGGGAAGTAAACTTTTAACTTTCTTCAACTTAATTATTTTCTTTAATTCACCCAACCAACAACAGCTTTTGATATCAATTTCATAATAAACATTTCTAAAAATAGGTGGCAGTCTATGTTGCAATCCCACTAGGGTTTATCTCAGATACAATACATTGGTAAGGCTCTGTAGGACACCAGGGTTAAATAACATACTGAATTAGACCCTCATACCTGCCTGCCTAACAACCAAACTACTCCCACACATCTTTTTATAGGTCACAAGTACCCACAGATGAAAATCATTATGTGTGTTGCCCGTATCTTAACTTGGTTAAAGGGGCGGTCGGGTAGCCTAGTGGTTAAAGCGTTCGCTCGTCAGGCCGAGCCGGTATTAATTCCCGACATGGGTACAATGTGTGAAGCCCATTGCTGGCTTCCCTCGCCGTGATATTGCTGGAATATTGCTAAAGGCTGCTGAAAACTATACTCACTTACTCACTAACTTGGTTAAATATACATTTATGCTTCATGTGAACCCCATATGTTGATGGTTAAGTAAACAGGTGCTTTAAATAGCTTGTTCAAACAAACATAAAACATTAAAAACTAAAATGCCTTCAACCTGACATTTTTGTCAAATTTAGATGATAATCTAATCATTAAGTTATTGTAGCTCAACAGGTTGTAGTTTGAGGGCTTACAATATCAGATCAGGAGTCTTTATAAATATTTGACCCAGTCCATAAATATTTGTAGGAATCAAATAACTATCCAGTTGGTTGTTTGGACGGATAGAAGCAACAGGTCTGCAGGTATGACACTAGTTTAAAGGAACTGGTGATGTTTGCTTGGAATTTGTGGAAGATAATGTTTGCACTTGTATGACAGGCCAATGGCAAATTCTGTTTCTGCTACCATGTCTGTTGATTAAAGAAGGACACTAAGCGACTATGGTAAAGAAATGCCTACAAAGCACTTTTTTAATGAATAGTTTGGTAACAGTGTAATACTGTCATTAGTTACCATGGTTACAATTTAAGACATAAAGTGGATAGAGTAGAACATAACAACAAAAAAGGATTTCATCATTTTTTGCCGAATGTGTGTTGTCGTACCCCGACTGCGTGGTTAGTTGCTCACAATATCAATCACTGGACTGTCTGGTCCAGACTTGAATATTTACAGGCCACTGTTATATAGCTGGAATATTGCTGAGTGTGGCGTTAAACAACAAACCATGAACAATGACAAGAGGTAGGAAATCTTGAACAATCAGCTGGCACAGGCATAATATAACACTCCCCTTGGAAGAAAGAAAAAATAGACTGCTGTAAACATAAATGCATCAGATTCCTTGGAATCTTGGAATTTCTTGGAATTTTGGAATTTTTAACATTTAATATTCAATAATAACAGAAATAACTCACAGCACAAAGTTGGGTTTTTAGATCCCCAACATTGTGCTAAAATATATTTGTGCTTTAAAGATCGTCACCAGATTATTTGTTTTCACATGTGATTCAAAATATTTGCATATAGCAAAGATATACTCATAAAGTATTTAAGTGATTGATTATATAAAAAAATTATATCAAAATTAGCTTCTTCGTTGCTGGATTGCTGATAACTGACTCAGTATGACTAAATAGAATACCACATTCAGAAGGGTCTTAAAATAGAGTATCCTGAAAACTGATTATTATTTTCATTATTTCATAGTGTAGAGAGAGAAAAAAATTATTTTTCAAATTCTTACCTCTAAAATAAAACACACAAAAGAACATTATAAATTTGAATGCAACAATAAAATTGTACTTCTACACTCTGAAATCAGTCACGCAACATAATGCAAAGCAGATTGATAAAATTATGATTTTTACCTGCTCACCAACCTGCAAAATCAGTAGAAAACAATTCAATATGTTTACAATTGATATTCATCAAAATTCTTTAAACTCACATTACTAAAACTTTGGCAATTCTTATCAACATGTGTTTCCATTAATTTCCATTATTATGTTAATCAAAATGGATTTTTCCCAAAATTGTTTCCTACCTATTCAATCTAACATGTATCTAAAATGACATTTAGAAGTATCTGTTTTGAAACATCCCACTGAAACAACTAAAATTTGTTATCATCGTTGATCCTGACCCCGAGCCAACATGTGTAAACTATTTTACAGCAATAAACATATTTTTATTGATCCATGTATCCTCTGCCTTGAAGGAGTTGTTTCAGTGTGATGTTTCAGCTATGAATTCCAGTGGCAACTGATTTAAGTTAATAATATTGATTTTTTCCCCATAACTGTAGATATTTTGATCGTTATCAATATGTGTGAACATTGATGGGACTGAGTTAGACTGAAAACACTATGGGTCGAGCTGCTCGACTGCTGTGGGATACTATAGAACACCGTAGAACAATGTCTTTCCTGTTGCAACTTTGTAAACTTAACAGATGATATCACCCAGGCTATATCAACAACTGGAAGTGCTTCATATCTTCACTCCGTTACGAACTTGTTTACACTAGTTCCTCTAACAAGAAGCAAGAACGTGAAGTATTGACAATGGTTTCTGAAAAGAAAATTGAGGATAGTTCTTTTCCGTTCCTTTTCTTCCAGCACGCTAGAACGCACAAACGTGGTAGAAACACTCGCAGACATCAGAGACAATATAATATCTATAATATGGTCTCTGCTGACATACAGTTTCTACGATTATTGAAGGAATCTGAACACTAACTGCGCTCATGGGCGCTATGGCATGTGGACACCCAGAAATTAATGCAAATAGTCTCATCGGTGGGATTGTGTGTGGTTTGAATCTTATCTGTAGCTGGTGTTAAATGATATATCGTGGTATGATATGAATATTATCTCACCCCCGTGACCCCTCGGGGTCAGTCCCTCCAACCGCTGGCACGGACATGATACAGGCGGAATGATACGCTCGACAAAGCCGCCTCACAAGTCTAACAATAAAACCGTCTGCTATAAAATATGGACTGAAGCGACCAATGTGAAGGCCGCAATCAAGGGCAGCCTAGGTCAAGGTGACCATGGTGAAAAGGTTAATGCTTGACTTCCATGTCCAAATATCGAAGCAGGGTCATATTATTTGCAATTTTCCTCGTAAATGTACAACATTGTGGTATTAATTAACATAAGAACATAGTGTGGGCGTTTTTCGCGTCAAAACGAGAACGCGGTGAGAAATCGGAACGTGGGCATACGCACGTAAAGAAACAAGACTCGTTGGAGGCAGTACTACAAACATATTTTACATGTTTTGCCATTACGTGCATGATCCCGCGAACACATTCCTTTGAAGTCATCTCATTCTGTTTTGTTCTTTTTAAAGAGATACATATATATTTGATTGAATAAAGTTTCATGAATATTTTGTTCGTATAGTCCTCGCCACTTGAAATAGTTTGTGAGTGGGTATGGTTTTACGCCGCCATTAGCAATATTCCAGCAATATCATGGCGGGGGACTCCAGAAATGGGCTTCACACATTGTACCCATGTCGGGATTCGAACCAGGGTCTTCGGCGTGACGAGCGAACGCTTTAACCACTAGGCTACCTGACCGCCACACTTGAAATAGAAATACGAAATATAGCGATAATTAATTAATGAAGATAGCTGTATCTCAACTATTAAGGGTAAACAAGACCTTCCAGCGATAAGGAATGCTACTTATATTAATGACAAACATGGAAAGTTCGCTTTTCAAGAAGTATCCATTTTGTTGGCGATAACCATCATGATTGAGTTTTAATTGGTCACGTGGTTACAATTCGGGGAAGGATCGACAGCCAGGTCACTGCAATCGGCTATGGTCATCAGTGCGTGCTTTTATGTCACTTCAGGAAGGTCAAGGCCGCCCATTAGTTCAACAGTTGTCACTCACTCGTCAATAATCATTGAAGCCTACGTAAAATATATTCAGGCATCTTCTCGCAAGCAATGGATCCAGGGAAAAAAATAATATCTCTCTCTCTCTTATTGTAGCGAAATGTCCCATATGGAATTCAATTATGGAATTCAAGGTGTGTTTAAACATATAATTGATATATTGCATAAACAGACTACACGTACAACGCATTTCACGTCAAACACAAAGATAAACATACAAAATTGGCAATGCATGCATATTTCCCATTCAATTACCCTTAGACCGGTGAAGATCCGGGACTTCAGCAACCTATGCTTGCCGTAAAAGGCGACTATGCTTGTCGTAAGAGGCGACTAACGGGATCGGGTGGTCAGACTCGCTGACTTGGTTGATGCATGTCAGCGTATCCCATTTACGTAGATCGGTGCTCACGACATCAGTCACTGGATTGTCTGGTCCAGACTCGATTATTTACAGAGAGCCGTCATGTTGCTGGAATATTGCTGAGTGTGATGTCAAACAATAAATAAACATTCATGTATAATATCGTCAAAATCACGGTTCGCTGTCATGACGTGCAAAAAGATGTATGGAATAGGCCCATTGCAGGTCACGTGTCCTCCAGGGGGCGTGTCTGGGTGCATCTATATGTGTTTCAGTATTCAACATTCAGGCCGTGTGTGCGTGTGTGTGTGCGGGTGTGTCTGCGTCTAATCATCTGTACGTGCATGTTATATATTCCGTGTTTGTGTTTGGGAAAGCATGAATGTTTTACTTCCTGGATTAAGGCTGACGCTGTGCCTTGCGTTCAGGCCCAGTTGCTGACCAAATAAATGTGTATCATAAATATGTTAGTGTTTGTCTGCGTTTACAAAAGCTTGAGACGATCATGCAACATGTTTTAGACTATATTTCAACACATGTCAATGAATTATGCATAAGAGGAAACATGATTGACATATTTGTTGTTGACGTTTGCATGGATAATGTATGTTTGAGTTCGTCATCCAAGCATGGCCGTACATAGCAAGTCGCCGGGCGGTCCTTTAGGCTCCTTGAATGTTGTCAAACCGACACGTCAGTGAAGTCATTATATACATTAACCACATAATCTGGCGTTTTTTTCTTTGAAGAAAATGGATACCTCTAAATCAAACACGCGCGAAGAGCCAGATTATAATTGTTCTTCAGCAACTCATGCTTGTAAGCGGCGAATAACGGGAGGGTGGTCAGGCTGGCTGATTTGGTAGATGTCTACAGTTGGCGTTCTCGTGTTTGTTGCCGTGAGCTGGTGTCCGGCAACGCAAAGTGTCTTCCTTGAGTTAATCCCGGAGCTCTAGCTGCTTCGGAACAACATCCTGCCTTTGTCAAGATTAATGTGATAATGAATCCATGAGTCATCAAAGGTGTCAGGGCTACTTATGATGTTTATGCCGAACCTAGCAGGTGGAATCATAGTGATTCGTTTATTCTTTCTAGAGGAGAAGGGTCAAGGGTTGGCTCCTTACCCCACCTTCCTGCTGTGATATGCTTGAATACTGCTAAAACTACAGTAAAGGCAATGTAAAACCCGACCCCCCTCACTCACTTCTTCCTTAGATCAGCTGAACTGAGGCTTCAAAGCTTCTTGCTGTGCTTTGCTGTACAGTGTTTGTAACAAGCCCTCCTGGCCCCGGAACTAAGTCATACACTGTACACAGGCATTGATAAAGACACAGAAGATTGTGAGGTTTGCCTCATGTTTTACATTATCCTTGACTGGAACCAAATACTACTACAGGAGACCCAGCTATGAAGATCATGTAAAACAAGTTTGATCCATAGCCTACTTCAAAATTGAAGTTATGTTGACGACAAGCTTATTCCCTGTGACTTTGTTCCTTATTGCCTGTCAATAATTGAGTCTGGACCAGACAAACCCGAGATTGATATAATGAGCGGACATACTTGCACTGACTGACCTCCTCATCCATCTTGTCCAACAAGCACTGGTTGCTGGGGCCTTGAATCCTCATGGAGTTTTACCTTGACCTTTAACATCAGCTAATAAAGTACCAAAACATTTCTAGTAGCTTTGTGCCATGTATCATGAATTAAAAGAAATAATGTTCCTTGTTTCGAAATATGAGTGAGTGAGTATGGTTTTATGCCGCTTTTAGCAATATTCCAGTAATATTACGGCTGGGGACACCAGAAATGGGCTTCACACAATGTACCCATGTCGGGAATCGAACCCCGGGCATGAGGAGCCAATGCTTTAACCACTAGGCTACCCGAATATAGTCACTTGACCATGTCCTTGACCGCAAAACAAAGTTACCTACCTAAATTTTATCAGACATTTGGTCAAATCTGTGTCAAAATTTCTCAACTTATCCTGATAACAAATTGACACATATTTCATCAGTGACCTTCACCTTCCATGTCAGACCATAACATGACAACTGATGGGTATGCAGATGTTTTGTTTGTTTGTTGTTTAACTCTGCACTCAGCAATATTCCAGGTATATGACAGCGGTCAGTAAACAAACAAGATGGACCAGACAATCCAGTGATTGACATCATGAGCATCAATTCACGCAATTGGGTTACGATGACATGCATCAACCAAGCCAGCGAGCCTGACCACCTGATCCTGTTAGTTGCCTCTTATGACAAGCATAATCGCCTTTTATAGCAAGCATGGGTTGCTGAAGACCTATTCTAATGGGATACTCAAGGGTATGCAGATGTGCAAGAGTGAGCGTGCGAGTATGGTTTTATGCCACTTTTGGCAATATTCCAGGAATATCATAGCGGGGGACACCAGAAATGGGGTTAACACAATTTACCCCTTTGGGGAATCGAACCCGGGTCTTCGGCGTGACGAGCAACCGCTTAAACCACTAGCCTACCTGACTGCCCAAGATGTATAAGCACATGAAGTGAGAACATGGTGTGATGGTGGTGCCATTTGATAAAGAAAAAAAAAAAAAGAAGGTTTCCAAAGATATTGTACCAGTTGGCAGCTATATGCACATCACAACACACAAGTTCCACATTTCTGTATTTTATTTCACTGTATGTTACTCCATACATAACAGTACTCTGTACATCACCATGGAAACATAAGATAAACATAAATCGACAGTTGTTGACATGACAATAGCAGCAAATGTGCAAATATTACAAGCAGTCATTACAGAGCTAGTCAGATAACACATACAAGATGGTGCCAACCCCCTACTGCTACACCGGATGCCAACCCCCTAATGGTACACCGGATGCCAACCCCCTAATGGTACACCGAATGCCAAGCCCCTAATGCTACACCGGATGCCAAGCCCTGTTAAGTGGTATTCCGGATGCCGCGGTGCTGTACACCGGATGCCATGAAATGTTTATCTGGTATGTGGATGCCAATATTTCAATGTTGAAATTTAGTTTTCATTTTTTTTCCAAAGGGTGACACACCAATCAATTACTTAGCCCTAAGCTTATGAGCACGAAACCAATCAATTACTTAGCCCTAAGCTTATGAGCACTAAACCAATCAATTACTTAGCCCTAAGCTTATGAGCACGAAACCAATCAATTACTTAGCCCTAAGCTTATGAGCACGAAACCAATCAATTACTTAGCCCTAAGCTTATGAGCACGCATGGTCAGGCATTCTATCCCCATCTTATTTACTTGTACAGCTGTGTCCCTTATGTCTTAAGACTTCTTAAACTAGATGCCAAGGTAAATGCCAGCTGACTAGAGATGTGGGGTTGGCACCTTCACACAAGAAATCACGCAAGTGTGTGCGCGAGTGTGTGCACGATTGTGTGCGTGAGATGATTTGTAACAAGATGATAACATGATGGGACACTTGAATCTACGAACAAAACAACATGAAACAGAAGGTGCTGGATCGATCACAATGATTTTACGATGAACAACTAAACGGGAAAGATGAACTACACAATATTTTTCTTTGATTTTAGTCTTAGATCCCAGAAATATTGTACCTTTTCTTCTTGACTGGTTCATAGATGAAGTGGTCTCAGGAATGTACAGTTGATAGCACTGCTGATTCATATTCTCAACAATGAGCAGCTCTTGCTCAACAACCCTCTATATAATCAGAAAAACATAAACCATTTGCACCACATCATCAACATCCATTCTCTGTACAGTAACTTGCCATTGATTTCTCTACACACACCGGAACCATGCACCAATGTTCCATCAACAGAGCTTCGCTGTTAAATCAACAAAGTCCCACTTTTCCAACAGTAAAGCCTCTCTGTTACATCAGTAAAGCCTCTCTGTTCCCTCAACAGAACCGCACTGTCCATCAGTAAATCTGTCTGTTCCATCCAGTATATATACACTATTCTGTGGTAATCACTGACACTCGGGGTATCATGATTTCTTGGTGCGAGAGCTTCTCCTTGTGACCGGTGAGGTTTTGGGTGCAGCCTTCCCGCCACGACCTCTACGACTTCGACCCGCTTTCTTCTCTGCTGGAGCCTGTGGACAAAACATTGAAGAAAGTCAACGAAACAAAAACAATAATATACAGAAAAGAATATTGCCATGTTCCTCCCCATTCCTTCAAACCTCTTTTAGTCAATCCCGTACAAAGCCAGTATGTATAGAACAAATGTCAAACAATGAAGACATAATGGGACTCATATAGAATGACAACGTCTTGGTTCAATCACATTCATACTAGTTGGCCACACCAGTTACCCACCTAAGCTACCGCACCCTGACCATCTTCCTGAGGCAAGGGAGTTAACTTAGGGTAAAAAGTCCAGTTTCTACCCTTGCCGAGCTAGGCTGGAATTATGGAGTCATATTTTGGCTGGACTGAGTCTATGCATAGCCCAATCAAAATCGCGTATCAAAAACGACTTGGGGTTTGTAAACAACATGGATCTCAACATGTAGATTTCAGTTAACTGCAGGATCTGCAAAGGATGTGTACTGTCATTTTTCCTTATCTTTTCATGTTCTTAATCAAGGTGCTCACATTATTTGATGCACTTCACAAGGTAAGACACGTTTTATTACAGTATAGATCTTGATTATCGATCAGATCAGCTTGGCTGGGTGCGCCATTTTGTTTGAAGCAAATGCAAGTGATATGAGAGGTGGAAACTGATTGGTCATAGGGGCATAGAAGGGACATAACTGGTAATAGTCACTGGTGGCGCTACGATCAAGCCCAGAAATTCTATCCCAATTCGGCAAGTGTGGAAACTGGACTTGGAGTTAACTCCCTTGTTGTTGGGAGTTTGCAGCCCTACCGTCACCAGGTACCACCACCAGTCCCTCTCATTGACCCGCAGTACCCACCTGTTCCTCCTCCTCCTGGGTGTCCATCGCCTCCTCCTGACTGCCGCCGCCCTGCTCCCCCAGGTCTAGTGACCCCTCCCCCAGGGAGCTCTCCGCTGTCTCCATGGCCTCCGTCTCTGTGCTGGCCCCACCCTCCTCTGACACCTGCACACAGAGCACACAGCTCCCATGTCAACATTTCTCTGCCAGCATAGGTTGCTTGGGATCAGTTCAAGCCTGGACTCCCCTCCCCATAGGGTCACAGCGAGCAGTATGAGGGGTGTACAGGATTTCAGTTATGCAATCTGAGTTAAATAAGTAAGGATAAGAATTTATGGATGAACTTCCGTATTACAATTAAGAGCGGCGTTTCGGTGTAGGTTCTAACACCGTTATCAAGCAAGTGTTACAGTGTAGGTTCTAACACCGTTATCAAGCAAGTGTTTCGGTGTAGGTTCTAACACTGTTATCAAGCTCTTAATTGTAATAAAGAAGTTGTTCATCCATAAATTCTTATCCTTACTTAGTACTCCAACTTCTAAATGCCTATCAAAGAAGTTAATCTGAGGTAAAGCCCATTGAGGCCCCAACAAACCAACATCAGTCACAACTTGGGCAAATCTAAGAATCAACCCCACAACCAGCAGATTATGGAAGAAAAGGGACACATCTCTGCACAGTGGTTTGCTTTGCTATAGAGTGAGTGAGAAAGTTGGGTTTAATACCGCTTTTTTGCTTTAGAACACAGGGTTACCCACACCTAGAAAACTAGAAAAAAATTAATAGTGCCCCTTTGGTAGCATACATATTTATTTTTAAATCAAAGTATTTTGTTATTTCAATTATTTGTTTATTTGCTTGAAATTTTAAGTTTTTCCTTGTTATTTTGATTATATTTTTGAAAAATTTCAATTATTTTCTCATTACTTTGAGTTTTTCCTCGCTATTCCGATCATATTTTTATATGTTCAGTTAATCCATGTAACTACATCTTCCTCACCTCAGACTTGGGCTCCACTTGTGGCTCGTCATCTTCTCCAACTTCATCCAGCACCTTCATCCCTTCATCGGTCAGCTCCTCTTTCAGCTCCTCTTTCACCGTCTCTTCCTCCACACACTTCTCTTCTTCTTTCACCTTCTCTTGTCTCTCCTTTGCTTCTTTCTCTTGTCTTTCCTTTTCCTCTCTCTCTTTCTCCATTTTATCTCGCCTCTCTTTCTCCATTTTATCTTGCCTCTCTTTCTCCATTTTATCTTGCCTCTCTTTCTCTTTTTTCTCCTTCTCCATTTTATCTTGTCTCTCTTTCTCTTTCTTCAACCTCTCCTTTTCAGTTCTTTCTTGTTCTAATCTGTCTTTTTCGGCTTTTTCCACTGCCAGCTTTTCTTCCCTTTCTTTCTTTTTCCTTACTTCTTCCTTTTCTTTCTCTCGCCTCTGCTTTTCTTCTTCATCTTGCTTCTCCTTCTTTATAGCCTTCTCCTGCTCTTCCTTCTCCTTCCGTTCTCTCTCCAACTGTTGTTTCTTCTCCACTTCTAATTTCTCCTTTTCTTTCTTCTCTCTCTCCAGTTTGTCTCTCTCTGCCTTCTGTTTCTCTTTTTCCAATTTCTCTTTTTCCAATTTCTCCTTTTCCCTCATTTCCCTATCTGCTTTCTCCTTTTCGCTTTTTTCTTTCTCCGCCCTCTCCCGAGCTATTCGCTCAGCTTCTAACTTGACAAATGTTTCCTCTTCCTCTTTCTGCTTGGCCTTCTTCTCGGCCTCAACACGCGCGGCTTCGGCTTTGCGCTGCTCCTCCAGTGGGTCTGTCTCCAGCACCGTCATGATGCCCTTCGGGATGTGGGCTTGCTGAAGACACAAGTCGCAAAATCACATAGCAAACAAGTGAGTGAGTGAGGGAGTGAGTTGGGTTTAACGCCGCTTTGAACAGTATTCCAGTTATATCACGGCGTGTCAGCTTAATGTTGGAGGAAAGCTCGAAGTAATGCAGGTCTCAGACTTTTACCACTTCGGTGAAACCACAGTTGTGGTGCTGACAAACCTGGAAACATAATCGGGGTGAACCGGGATTCGAACCCACAATCATAGGTTTCTGGCGTGCCCAAGGGATGCAACTCTGCACAGCAAAAAGTGGCGCCTTAGACGATTGGGTCACCCGTGCTCCCCATAGCAAACAAGAAAAGTGTTTGTCTTATGTCTTACTTTAAAACTGAAAGTACTATGCCTCTAACAACACTGATAAGACAATTATATGCACTTCTGGTTTAGTGACCTTACTTCTGGTTTGGAAATTTCCTGAATTTTTTACCTTATTTCATAATTTGACCTGTAGTGACCTTGCCCTTATATGGAGGTCTTGATGCAACCGAGATCCTACCTAAGAGATCATATACTAAGTTTCATCAAATTCCAAAATAAATAATCACGTTCCCTTGCACTTAAGCTTCTTGAAGCCCAACCACAGAGTGACCTTGACCTTCAATATCATCCTATCACATGCCAGACCATTACTTGCTGCAAACTTGGTGTGAAGTATGAAGTCACCATATCACACTGCCACAAAGGGTTAATATCCCTGTTATGACCTCACAAAGGGTTTTATATCTAAGTTATGACCTCACAAGGGGTTTATGTCCAAGCTATGACCTCACAAGGAGTTTATATCCCAGTTATGACCATCCCAAGGGGTTTATATCCAAGTCATGACCTCCCCAAGGGGTTTATATGCCAGTTATGACCTCACAAAGGGTTTATATCCAAGCTATGACTTCACAAGGAGTTTATATCCCAGTTATGACCTCACAAGGGGTTTATATCCAAGTCATGATCTCCCCAAGGGGTTTAAATGCCAGTCATGACCTCACAAAGGGTTTATATCCCAGTTGTGACCTTACAAAGGGATTTATATCCAAGCTATGACCTCACAAGGAGTTTATATCCCAGTTATGACCATCCCAAAGGGTTTATATCCAAGTCATGACCTCCCCAAAGGGGTTTATATGCCAGTTATGACCTCATAAAGGGTTTTATATCCATGTCATGACCTCACAAAGGGTTTATATCCCAGTTATGACCTTACAAAGGGTTTTCTATCCAAGCTATGACCTCACAAGGGGTTTTATATCCAAGTCATGACCTACCCAAGGGGTTTATATCGCAGTTATGACTCACAAAGGGTTTATATTCCGATTATGAACTCTCAAAAGGGCTTATATCCCAGTTGCACTTGTGCTTCTCGAAGCCCAACTAACACTGAGTGACCTTGACCTTTAATGTCATCCAATCACACTGCTACAAAGGGTAAATATCCCTGTTATGACCTCCATATATCCAAATCATGACCTCCCCAAGGGGTTTAAATGCCAGTCATGACCTCACAAAGGGTTTATATCCAAGTCATGACTACCCAAGGGGTTTATATCGCAGTTATGACTCACAAGGGGGTTTATATTCCAGTTATGACCTCGCAAAAGGGCTTATATCCCAGTTATGACTCACAAGGGGTTTATATCCCGGTTATGACATCACAAGTTGTTTTTTATCCCAGTTATGACATCACCATGATACTGCTGGAGAGAACAACTAACAGAAGTCTGATGAGTGCAAAAACAGCAAACTTGATGAATGTGTCCTTTCGTACCTGTTGTGAAGTGAATGCTTTAACATGACACAGAAGTGGCTCGCGGATGTCGGGGCAGATCTCGAAGGCGTTCTTCAGCTGGGAGGCCGGGAGCTGCAGGAGAACCTGGTAGGACTGGGGCTTGGTGCGCTGGCAGCACTTGACAAACCCCTCCCATACCTTCTTCTGCTTCCACACCTAGCAACAGTGAGCGAGTGAGTGAGTGAGTGAGTGAGTGAGTGAGTGAGTGTAGTGAGTGAGTGATGGAGTGAGTGAGTGAGTGAGTGAGTAAGTGAGGGAGTGAGGGAGTGAGGGAGTGAGGGAGATGAAATGGTTTAACAAAATGTTCAAGATTACGGCACATACAGAGTGCTGTCAATGTATTCAGGCCGTGTTAATGTGTGAGAGTAACAATAATTGTAGCACAATGTACGAGGCCCGAGTCCACACAAAAACCTCTAGTTTTTGGAAATTAATGTTTAACATCAAGAAAATGTTTGGAAATATCTATTTGAAAATTTCAACAACAGTCTCGACTTCAGAAATGCAATATTTCACCTCAAGAACACATCAGTTTCTTTCAGTATCAAAGATCTCCTGTGCCCAGTGGGACACTATAGCCATGAGTCTGAAACCGGAGTCAAGCACATCTTTCTGTCTCATAACCTCAGATAATAAAAATGTGTACATCATCAAAAGTATATACTGATATCCAAATATGATGCTCACATGTCTCGGGTAGTTAACTACAAGGATTTCACCGACTCCCTACCTGTTTGATGATGAGTCTCTGTAGGATGTTCATGACGAAGCCAATGAGTCGTGGGTACATTGACAGTGACTGCAGCACTGTCCTCATCAGCAACGTTGGCAGCGGTGTCTGCTCCATCAGCTGCTGCATGACTATAGCCAACACTTCCTGGGTGTAGATCATCTTCTCACTGAAGCACAGGTTGGCCGCTGGAATAGAGGCACACATCGCTACATTTGTTTACGTTACAACTAGCACATCAAGGGCAGTAACTCTTACAGACTGTCGTACATATTACACTCTAGGATTAAATGTACTGTTCTCCACCTCATCACCAATAATTGTGGTCACCATTTATCACTGAACACACTCAGAGAGAGAGAGTTGGGTTTAACGCCGCTTTTAACAGTATTCCAGTTATATCACGGCGTGTCAGCTTAATGTGGTAGGAAAGCCCGAAGTGATGCAGGTCTCAGACGTTTACCACTTCGGTGAAACCCACGGGCACGGGTATGGTCTGAACACACTCAAGGGTGAGACCTACCTTTGATGATGGTCTTCATGTCACACTTGGCGGGGTCGATGTTGTGGAGGGCTACCAGCAACTCAGCCGGTGTGAGGGGGGACGTGTAGCTGGCCGTGCTGTCGCCTGGCAGGAAGAAACGAGGCCTCAGGAATAAGCTACATCATTCAATTTATCAGTAACTAAATTAATTGTGAGAGATCTTTTGACATTTGGCTATCCAGGCAATTCGTTTTGCGTTTGTTTCATAAAGCAAAAAGAAACCAGACAATGCCCACTCAATGTCTATTGTTTCCTGATTGGCTGATAATAAACTGGGTTGGGTCTTCTTACATTGTGTTGAATGCTGTCACTGATTTTGTATTGTTCAATGCTGTGTACAGATGTTTGTGATTAATGCTCTCAATGCTACTGTCGAACCCTGTCGACAGGCGCATAGTCGAAGGAAACCCCCAAATGAAACTCGCAATAACACGTAAGTTACATGAGGTATATATAAATGCTCAGCTTGCAAAATATCAACACTTTCAGTAGTTTGCTTCTTTAATTGCACCTTGTTTAATGAATCACCGACTGTTTGAAATCGTCCACCCTCTTTACAGCGCCTTATGATAAAACAATTAAGCAGGCTTAAGGTTAAATAAGTGAGTGAAGTTATTATTTTTTGTGTTTATTCACTAGAATTGACTTCAATATGTTTTTGCATTTATAAAAGTCTAAATGTAAAAATTGGTACGCACACTTTATGTAAATCCGCTGATACCCTGGTACCCAGATTTGGAATTGAGAGACACAGTTTTGGTACCATCAATAAATAACAGCACTTTGACAAATATTGAAGCACATATTCCCCATGTTCCATACCACATCCCCCATGATGCGTACCACATAATACATACTATATCCCCCAGGATACATACTGTATCCCTTCATGTTACAAACCATATCCCCCATGATACATAATGTATCCCCCAAGACATGTACCACATCCCCCATGATGCGTACCACATAATACATACTATATCCCCCAGGATACATACTGTATCCCCTCATGTTACAAACCATATCCCCCATGATACATAATGTATCCCCCAAGACATGTACCACATCCCCCATGATGCGTACCACATAATACATACTATATCCCCTAGGATACATACTGTATCCCCTCATGTTACAAACCATATCCCCCATGATACATAATGTATCCCCCAAGACATGTACCACATCCCCCATGATGCGTACCACATAATACATACTATATCCCCTAGGATACATACTGTATCCCCTCATGTTACAAACCATATCCCCCATGATACATAATGTATCCCCCAAGACATATACCACATCCCCCATGATGCGTACCACATAATACATACTATATCCCCTAGGATACATACTGTATCCCCTCATGTTACAAACCATATCCCCCATGATACATAATGTATCCCCCAAGACATGTACCACATCCCCCAAGATACGTACCATATCCCCAATGATACATAACGTATCCTCCAAGATATGTACCACATCCCCCATGATATGTACCATATCCCCCTGATACATAACATATACCCGAGAATAGTACCACATTTCCTATGATACGTACGATATCCCAGATGATACATAATCCCCCCCCCCCCCGATACATACTGTACCCTCTATTGTTACATACCGTATCCCCCACTGGTACATACCGTATCTCTCCTCCCCCCCGAATACATACCGTATCCCCCCATTAGTCGGTGGAAAACTTCTTTCACAACCATTGGATTCAGCTTGATTAGTTTGGGCAGAGCACTGATGACCTCAACCTGAAAAGCAACATAATAATTACTTACTCTCCATAGATCTAGCGATGTGAGAGGTCCTGGAGCAATTGAAATCTTAGTGACTATATCACTGGCAAGCCAAAAGATAATTATAGCATGATAATGTTTTTCTGACACAAATCCCTGCTGGCATGATTCCCACCTTGGTGAGTCCGGTGAGGACTGGAATGAGGAACCGGACGTCCGGGACGCGTTTCTGGTACAGGTCACGAATTCTCTCCACCAGCTCCGAAGACGGCAAAGCTTTCAAAGAGAAGACAGCAATACTTATATGTATGGCATATACCTGCTTACTTCTCTGTGTTCTTACCACATTGTGTAGAACATTCTGTGAAAAATACGCCATAACATTAACATCCACTCTTCAACAGGTGAAAACTTCTGACACAAAACTTACCACAGTGAATGAGTGAGGGGTCAATACTCTTTCTGTCACTGTGTCCTATTCAAACATTATCATTGCAGTCAGGAAGTATTTGGGTCTGTCCAAGTCAGACCAGTGGTTGACAGCATGAGCAACAATCCCTCAACATCCTATCCCAAATGTAGTCAAACAAGCATCCTGAGTCTCAGTATACATCCAGTTTGTGAGGGGAAATTACAGGTCTCAGACTATTTTGATGAAACCCATGTGCTGACAGACCTAGAAACATATTAACGCGGAACTCTGCACAACAGATTGCGGCACCTAACCGGTAGATGACTGGGCCACACACACATGGTCCATCATGGATAGGTAAATAGTATTTGCAAAAAACCAAGGAATCCTGCAGACAAAGTTGTTGAAAGACTTCCTCTTTCCTGTTGGTTCTCCACTGATAAACCAGAGGTCAGTCACATGTTGATTTTTTGTTTGCTTGTTGTCTAACGTCACAGGGGGCGCGGGTGGCCCAGTCGGCTAAGGCACTGCAATTTGCTGTGCAGTGTTGCGTCCCTTGGGCACACCAGAAACCTATGATTGTGGGTTCGAATCCCAGTTCGCCCCGATTATGTTTCTAGGTTTGTCAGCACCATACCCGTGCTCGTGGGTTTCACCGAAGTGGTAAACGTCTAAGACCTGCATCACTTCGGGCTTTCCTCCCACATTAAGCTGACACCCCGTGATATAACTGGAATACTGTTAAAAGCGGCGTTAAACCCAACTCACTCACTCACTCTAACGTCACAATCAGAAATACTCCAGCTACAGGACAACGACCTGTATATAAGTGAGTCTGGACCAGTCAACCCAGTGATTGATATTGTGAGCAACGAGTCACACTGTCTGGGTACGATGACACGCAATCAACCGAGTCTGACCACCTGATCCTTTTGGTCACCTTACAACCTGCATCGCTTGCTGGGAACAAATTCTAACCCGGAATCCCCATGGCGACCATGCTGATAAACTTGAGGCAGCATATTTCATGTCCACATATTGGAGAACTCATGACAAATGCCCCGGGGTCCAGTGTCTGCTTACTTTTGTCTGTGAGGATGTGGATGACCCTCATCACCAGCGTCTCGGCTCCCTTGGGGCAGTTCTCCACCATCGTCAGCAGCTCCGGCGACTGCATCCCCATCCCCTTCACCTGCAACACCGTCACATCTACAGTATGGGGTCAGTGAGTGGAACTCTTAGTGTCAACATGTTGTTTGTTTGTTTATTGTTTGTTTGTTTGTTTGTTGTTTAATGCTGCACTCTGCAATATTCCAGCCATATGAAAGTGACCTGTAAATAATGGACTAGACAATCCTGTGATTGATTGTGTGAGCAACGATGCATGGGAATGATGACAAGCTACCGAGCCTAACAACAAGCATATTCTAACCCAGAATCCCCATGGGGTATTGATAATCAATTGATAATATAATTAATTATTCTGTATGTGTATAAATAAAAATCACCTATGTAGACCTGCAATTAATCAATTTAATGCTATGTATGAACTTGGTTAAAAACATAAAATTTACTGTTCTGCCTTCTCATTGTCCATCTTATTTTGACATATGCAAACATATCTGTGGAAGTGAATTATTAATCATGTATCAACATTAAAAAATTAATCAATACAGCCTTAACATAAACATTTTACTGATATCGATATCGCAATATACGATGACATTCCTAATCAATAGCAATACTTAAAGCTACTGAACAATGAGAGACAAATGCAATGGGATCATGGTGATGACATCTGGCAGATATTTTGGTTGAAACATCTGAGGTAATTGTTTTCATTCCCATATTTTCTGGAACAATCGTTTACAAAATGCCCCCCAAAGAAGTCATCATGTTGACACAGACTTAACATCTCTAAGACACAAGCCAGTTCATTATTGTAGACACATCACGGACAAACTGAAAGTCCAGTTGGTAGTAGCAAGACAGCAACAACTTACCGGTATCTCCAAGACTCGCAGAATGGTTCGCTTGATGTCAGCGGAGGTGGCGGTGTACACGTTGGCCAACCTAAAACACACAGAGGCTGTCAGTATTTGCACACACTGGTTGGTTAAGACTCTGTTGTTTGTGGTTTGATTCACTGGTGGAACATGAGGGACTTATTCATGCATGAGTCTATGCTGGTGGATGAGTCTGTGGTTTGACTTACGGGTGAATGAGTCTGTGGTTTGTCTTACGGGTGTACAAGTCTGTGGTTTGACTTACGGGTGAATGAGTCTGTGGTTTGACTTACGGGTGGATGAGTCGGTCGTTTGACTTACGGGTGAATGAGTCTGTGGTTTGACTTACGGGTGTATGAGTCTGTGGTTTGACTTACGGGTGAATGAGTCTGTGGTTTGACTTACGGGTGTATGAGTCTGTGGTTTGACTTACGGGTGGATGAGTCGGTCGTTTGACTTACTGGTGAATGAGTCTGGTTTTACTTACGGGTGAATGAGTCTGTGGTTTGACTTACGGGTGTATGAGTCTGTGGTTTGACTTATGGGTGTATGAGTCTGTGGTTTGACTTACGGGTGTATGAGTCTGTGGTTTGACTTACGGGTGTATGAGTCCGTGGTTTGACTTATGGGTGAATGAGTCTGTGGGTCGACTTACTGGTGTATGAGTCTGTGGTTTTACTTATGGGTGAATGAGTCTGTGGTTTGACTTACGGGTGTATGAATCTGTGGTTTGACTTACTGGTGTACGAGTCTGTGGTTTGACTTATGGGTGAATGAGTCTGTGGTTTGACTTACTGGTGTACGAGTCTGTGGTTTGACTTACGGGTGTATGAGTCTGTGGTTTGACTTATGGGTGTATGAGTCTGTGGTTTGACTTACGGGTGTATGAGTCTGTGGTTTGACTTAGGGGCGTATGAGTCTGTGGTTTGACATACTCATGTATGAGTCTGTGGTTTGACTTAGGGGTGTATGAGTCCGTGGTTTGACTTACTCATGTATGAGTCTGTGGTTTGACCAACTGGTGTACGAGTCTGTGGTTTGACTTAGGGGCGTATGAGTCTGTGGTTTGACTTACTCATGAATGAGTCTGTGGTTTGACTTAGGGGTGTATGAGTCCGTGGTTTGACTCAGGGTGTATGAATCTGTGGTTTGACTTAGGGGTGTATGAGTCTGTGGTTTGACTTAGGGGTGAATGAGTCTGTCGTTTGACTCAGGATGTATGAGTCTGTGGTTTGACTTACTCATGTATGAGTCTATGGTTTGACTTAGGGGCGTATGAGTCTGTGGTTTGACTTACTCGTGTATGAGTCTGTGGTTTGACTCAGGGTGTATGAGTCCGTGGTTTGACTTACTGGTGTATGAGTCTGTGGTTTGACTTACTGGTGTATGAGTCTGGTTTGACTTACTGGTGTATGAGTGTGGTTTGACTTACTCGTGTATGAGTCTGTGGTTTGACTCAGGGTGTATGAGTCTGTGGTTTGACTTACTCGTGTATGAGTCTGTGATTTGACTTACTGGTGTATGAGTCTGTGGTTTGACTTACTGGTGTATGAGTCTGTGGTTTGACTTACTGGTGTATGAGTCTGTGGTTTGACTTACTCGTGTATGAGTCTGTGGTTTGACTTACTCGTGTATAAGTCTGTGGTTTGACTTACTCGTGTATGAGTCTGTGGTTTGACCAACTCGTGTATGAGTCTGTGGTTTGACTTACTCGTGTATGAGTCTGTGGTTTGACTTACTCATGTATGAGTCCGTGGTTTGACTTACTCGTGTATGAGTCTGTGGTTTGACTTACTCGTGTATAAGTCTGTGGTTTGACTTACTCGTGTATGAGTCCGTGGTTTGACTTACTCGTGTATGAGTCCGTGGTTTGACTTACTCGTGTATGAGTCTGTGGTTTGACTTACTCGTGTATGAGTCCGTGGTTTGACTTACTCGTGTATGAGTCCGTGGTTTGACTTACTCGTGTATGAGTCCGTGGTTTGACTTACTCGTGTATGAGTCCGTGGTTTGACTTACTCGTGTATGAGTCCGTGGTTTGACTTACTGGTGTATGAGTCCGTGGTTTGACTTACTAGTGTATGAGTCTGTGGTTTGACTTACTCGTGTATGAGTCCGTGGTTTGACTTACTCGTGTATGAGTCTGTGGTTTGACTTACTCGTGTATGAGTCTGTGGTTGGACTTACTCGTGTATGAGTCTGTGGTTTGACTTACTCATGTATGAGTGCGTGGTTTGACTTACTCGTGTATGAGTCTGTGGTTTGACTTACTCGTGTATGAGTCTGTGGTTTGACTTACTCGTGTATGAGTCCGTGGTTTGACTTACTCGTGTATGAGTCTGTGGTTTGACTTACTCGTGTATGAGTCTGTGGTTGGACTTACTCGTGTATGAGTCTGTGGTTTGACTTACTCATGTATGAGTGCGTGGTTTGACTTACTCGTGTATGAGTCTGTGGTTGGACTTACTCGTGTATGAGTCTGTGGTTTGACTTACTCATGTATGAGTGCGTGGTTTGACTTACTCGTGTATGAGTCCGTGGTTTGACTTACTCGTGTATGAGTCTGTGGTTTGACTTACTCGTGTATGAGTCTGTGGTTGGACGGGAGGAGCCCCAGGTAGAGATACAGGTGAGACTTGATCACATCCTCTGTCCAGTGCTCTATGATGTCCACTGTGGGAGAAACACTCTTTAATGACAACAATGAAACACATAATTTATTAACCCGGATATTTGTGATAACAACCCAGTATTTGCACAAAATCAATTTTCAGTGTGTACTGGTTGTGTATACAAAACCCAAGAAACATCAAGCTTTGGGAAATCGGTTTTTCGAGAGTCCCCCCAAAAGGGCCCTTAGTTTTGTTTTCAGCAAACAATTCAAAGGCAGTTGTGTGAAGATAGTACCATTGGCAAGTAAACAAATGGCTGTCAACTGTCAAGCTTCTGTCAAAATCGGCCAAAACAAGGTACGTATGATTAAACTGGAACACAGTCACTTACAAGCAGAGTTAACCTCATGTACTGAAACCATGTATATAACAGCTGCATGGACTACAATATGGACAATATACTACAACACTTCAATTTTTTTTCCAAATTTATTTCCCGACCTGAGAGTGTGGAACGGAGGACACGGATGGTTTGGTTGGAGTCTGACGGTGGCGGCCGTGGCAGCAACAACTTCTTCAAGTGAACTAGAGCATATTTCTGGTATAAAAAAAAAGAAAAACAATAAATAAATACGAACAAATCACAATATCCATCTTTCTGTAATTTTTCTGGCATCAGCATACTTATCAAGTCACACTTGTTTGTCTACTGGTGAATACTGACACATGTAACACAATCTCCCTGTCCAGATTAACACTCTCCAGTATCTACTTACCTCAACTGGTGACTGCATGCTGGGTTTATTATATAACTCTTTGGTTGTCTCAATTGCCATGTTACGAACCTGAAACAACAGCAGTGAGTTTAGAACAACTACCAGATCAAAGACTTCATGATCTAGTAACTAATGAAAATACATGCCACGAAAGTTTTACTTTGTATTGCGATAGGATCAATGTACTGATCGTGTCTGACTGGTGTTTGGCGCCATAACCATGGCAACAGCTACATCAGTCATGGTGGTCAGTAAAGTAGGAAGCATTAATGGGAGAGACAAGCTCTGCATGATTTGGATACTTTTGGGTCAAGTGCCACGTCATGTGTGGAAACAACATGGTTCTGTATGTTCAGACAACCAGTGTGAGAGAACCAGGACAACACAAGATCAGACTGGTCACCGCTTGGTTCCAGAGTTGGATATATTGTTCCTGTGTGGTGAGTGATAAAACAGGGCTTATGTGGTACAGTTACAGTGGATCCCTGTTATAGTGGACCTCTGATACAGTGGTCCCATTACAGTGAAACCCTGTTACAGTTGACCCCTGTTACTGTGAAACCCTGTCACAGTGGACCCATTACAGTGAAACCCTGTCTAAGTGGTCCCCTGTCACAGTTGACTCATGTCACAGGGGAACCCTGATATAGTGGACCCATTACAGTGAAACCCTGTCACAGTGGACCCCTGTCACCGTGGAACCCTGATACAGTGGACCCCTGTCACAGTGGAACCCTGATATAATGGACCCATTACAGTGAAACCCTGTCACAGTGGACCCCTGTTACAGTGAAACCCTTCACAGTGGATCCATTAGATTGAAACCCTGTCACAGTGGTCCCATTACAGTGAAACCCTGTCACAGTGGTCCCATTACAGTGAAACCCTTCACAGTGGATCCATTAGATTGAAACCCTGTCACAGTGGTCCCATTACAGTGAAACCCTGTCACAGTGGTCCCATTACAGTGAAACCCTGTCACAGTGGTCCCATTACAGTGAAACGTGTCACAGTGGTCCCGTCACAGTGGAACCCTGTTATAGTGAAACCCTGTTACAGTGAAACCCTGTTACAGTGGACCCCTGTTAAAGTGGACCCCTGATACAGTGAAACCCTGATACAGTGGACCCCATTTATCCAAATTCCCTCGTTTCCTGATGATTATCATTGGGAATGCTGATACGCATTGCAAGTGATATTACTATGTATACTACTAAGAAGCTTAAAAAACACCCTAATTTGGCAGATTAACTATAGTCATATGAAAAAAAAGCGTGTTCTTAAACATTTTTTGGGAGATCCTGGGAGATCCTGGAGGCGCCATTGGGCTGTGACGACTGAGCGAAGTGAGAGATGAGAAATAACACAAGAACAAAGACTAGAGTGGGAAAATACTCACATCCGCCTCATAGTGGGATGTCAGATCTAGAAGGACGTCCAGGAACCGCAGTCTCTGGGATGGCCTCATCAGAATCAGATCCTTCAACACTGCCATCCCTATGTCAAGCCGAGCCTGAAAGATTTTTACAAACCTGTAGAGGTTATGAAGTCTCTGATGAAATCCCGTGGGGCACTTATTGCATTTTCCTGGCTCAAGAAAATCTACATGACATAGTTGTAACCATTTTCCTTAATAAAAATTGTTACCACACAAAAAACTTTGTTTTTGTATGATATACGTCCACCCTTATGGTGCCTCACCCTCCACGGCGCGTCACGCCAAGGGAAGCAACTCTCACCCAAATCACTTTCCATATGTCTAATGCTGACGGAATGTGGGGAGGCGGGTGGCCGTGCCCCAAGGAGGATTTCATCAGAGAATTCATAACCTCTACAGGTTTGTAAAATTCTCTTTCAGATTAAATCCTCCTTGGGGCACTTATTGCATCAAGATAGACTCCTAAAGATAATCTAGGAAGTGGCATCCGTCAGCAACAAGCGTGCATAAAATACATCGTATTTTGATTATTTCAATGAATAAACAAGAGTTCAATAAATGGAACCAACCTTATCGTGAGGCACCACCGTCGAAAGGCGGGGGCTGGAGACATGGCGTTATCGACCATAACAATGAAAAGAGCCATTCTTTGTGGCTCATCATATCGAGAACTCGAGACACACACACCCCCCACCCCACCCACTTTTTTGAACAAGTGATATTGGGGGCACAGATCACGAGAGACTATAAACCCGCACAGAGCTAGGCCAGAGGGTCCCCGTAATCGAAGGAGTGCATGTGCAATTACGATGATTATCGACTAGTAATGGCTGGTATTGTATCGACCGTAGAAGATAAAATCCGGACCGTTACTGAGCAGTGTTATAACCGGTCCGGGCGGTCTAAAATCTCGAAGGCTCAATCGGCTAGAGATGTAGTACTTTGCCCAGTTCGGAGAACTGACTGACCAAACCGAGCACGCTCGCTTGAGTGTTTGTCGAGTTGGTAATGTTTGATGAACGTGCTCGGCTGGCTCCAAATAGCCGCGGAGCAGATCTCCTCAATGGGCAGAGCCGCAGCATACGCTTGTGTCGTAGCCACTGCTCTAACCGAATGAGCCTTCAACTTGGTAGGGGGGTCCCTGCCTTGAAGCGTGTACGCCGTACATATAGTAGAGACTATCCACCGCGAGATAGTTTGTTTGCTCGCAGGTGAGCCAGCCTTCCTACCGCCATAACAGCAAAATAGTTGATTATCCTTACGGATACCCTTAGTTCTGCTGATATAGGACTTAAGGGTCCTGCGGACATCCAAGACATGAGCATGTCTTGTAGTGGTCCCCGACGAGGAAGGCTGTGAAAGAGCAGGTAGCTCAATAGGAGCCGTCACGTGGAAGGCGTGTGCGACCTTAGGACGGTAAGAGTCCGGCAGGCGAATACTGACCCTGTCCCGGTGAAAGACAGTTAGTTCGGGATCGGCTGACATTGCGTGAATGTCGCCTACCCGTCTGCCGGACGTTACCGCCACAAGGAACGCCGTCTTCCAGCTCAACAGCTGAAGAGAGAGAGACGACAGATCCCGAAAAGAAGGACCGGACAGCCAATCAAGAACGATTGACAATTCCCAAGGGGGACTGATCCGCCGGACAGGCGGTCGGATCCTGTCCACACCTGCTAAAAAACGCTGCACTAATGGGTGCGCACCCAAAAGTGCCCCGTCGACGGGGACGTGAAAGGCAGCGATAGCTGTAGAGTACCCCCGGACTGTCGATGCGGCCAGGCCGACATCTAGTCGCGACTGGAGGAACTCAAGTACGGCTACGAGATCTGCAGAAAAGGGATCTGCAATCCTTCTATCGACACACCAGCGCGCATAGCAGGCCCATCTATCCTCGTACTGAACGTTTGTCGAATCCCTCTGCGAAGCCAGTATTGTGTCTGCAACTCGTGCAGGAATACCGCTCTCCTGGAGGCGATTCCGGACAGTGGCCAAGCCACCCACTGAATCCTGGGATTCGGGTGGAGGGCCTCGTTCTGGGATAGGAGGTCCGGTCGTAAAGGTAATAGAACAGGAGGCTGAGCCAGAAACCAGAGTATGACTGGAAACCAACTCTGCGCCGACCAAAGGGGTGCCAGGAGCACAAGTAGTCGCGCAGGCAGAGTGGCTAGCTGAGACAGGACCTTGGAAATCAGAGGTACTGGGGGGAATGCCCACAGTATTCTGTCCGTCCAATCTAGCTGGAAGGCGTCCGGTGCCACCGACCTCGGGTCGGGGACTCGGGAGCAGAACGTTGGTGTCTGGTGATTCACCCCAGACGCAAACAGATCCACCTGGAACGACCCGTATAACTGGGAGATAATCCCGAATATCCCCGGGTCGAGCCTCCACTCGTGAGGAGCGAGGATCCGGCGAGACAGAGCGTCCGCACGGACGTTGTCTACCCCCGGGAGATAAACAGGTAGCACCCTGATAACGTGTGAGTCGCACCATAGGAGGAACTGCCACGTCTCTTGGAGAAGCGACGGAGACACCGTTCCCCCCTGCTTCCGGATGTAAGTCATCGCCGTTTGGTTGTCCATCTCTAGACGCACCACTTGGCCACGAAGCAGATCCAGGAAGCGTTGGAACACCAACCTGACCGCTCTCAGTTCTAGCACATTGATATGCAGTTTGATCTCCTGCTGGGACCATAGTCCCGAGGCAGTGTGATCGTTCAGAACGCCTCCCCAGCCGGAGAGTGACGCGTCTGTTTGAACTGTGAGAGACGGCACGGGAGTGTCGAGGGGGAGCCCCCGGGACAGATTCCCGACCTCGGTCCACCACTGAAGGTGTGCATTGAGCCACTGCGGAGTCTCGAGAACAGTCTCGAGATCTTCCGAGTTCACCCAAAGTCGACGGAGCGCTTGTTGAATGGGTCTCATTCTCAAGCGCGCCCGCCAAACCACATCCACTGTCGCCGCCATGTTGCCCAGTAACTGGAGCCATGTACGAGCAGTGTGACTGGCGGACAGAAGGAACTGGGAAGTAACACTTCTGACCTTGGTAATGCGATCTTGTGACAGAGATACAAGTCCGCTCACCGTGTTGAAATTCGCCCCTAGGAAGACTAGATTCTGAGTAGGGCTCAGATCTGACTTCTTGAGATTGACTATCCACCCTAGAGTGATCAGAAGATCTATCACTTGTTGTGTAGCTATCTGACTCAGGGATTGCGATAGAGCTCTTAGTAACCAGTCGTCGAGGTACGGATGGCAGAACCGACCTTTTGACCTGGCCACTTGGGCGGGAATCAACATCAGCTTGGTGAACACCCTCGGGGCTGTAGCGATCCCGAATGGTAGAACCCTGAACTGATAACACCTCCCGTCGAAAGAAAACCTGAGGTATTTCTTGAACTCGGGGTGTATGGGTACGTGGAGATAGGCGTCTTTTAGGTCTATTGACGTTAGCCATTCTCCGGTCTCGACAGCTGAGATCACCGAGCGCAGTGTCTCCATCCTGAAGGACGGTACCTCTATAAGTTTGTTCAGCCTTCTCAGATTGAGAATAGGCCTGAACCCTCCGTCTTTTTTGGTGACTAGGAAATATGTCGAGTAGAAGCCCTCGCTTTCCTGTCCCACGGGAACCGGTTCGATCGCAGCCTTCATAAGAAGTGCGTCGACCTCGGCACGGAGGAATTCCGCCCTCTCCAGGGTAGCAGGGTAGCAGTGTGCTTTATCCCGGAGAAGGGGGGCGGATGATGTTTCCACCGAGGCAAATGGCCATCCCTTAGAGAGGACAGGGTCCAGGGATTGGATGTGACTGTCTCCCATTCCTGCAGGAATAGAGCCAGTCGGCCGCCTACGGGGACATCCGGCTTGAGGCAGCAGACCCCGGCTGTCGGCAGTTCGAAAACATGCGACCGTGGGTCCGCCCGGGGCGCTTCGGGCGCTAATGGGAACCCGATGGGTTCCCGGCCCCGCGAAAAGGCTGCTGGCCTCGACCAGCTGCCCTGCCCCGGCCCCTGCCTCTCTTGCTCCTCCCGGCGCCCTTACCTGAAGGAAGCGGCTGCTTCCAAGCAGGTGCAGACTTCTGACCCGGCGCGTCAGCGTAGGAGGAAGCAAGTGGAGAGGTCCGCTTACGCGGTTTAACGCATGGTACCTCCAACAAGGCCTTAGAATCCTTGATGGAGGCATACAACTGTGCGGCCTCTCGGACCACCTGCTGAGCCCCAGGGAAGAGGGTGGCACCCATCTTATAAGGCAAAGCAAGTAGATCCTGGCGTGTGGAAGCCGAGTATTTGGATACCGACATCCACAGCCTGCGCATGCCCATGACTGCGCACATCATCTGCGAGGCACAGCTACGAATAGCGTCCCTCGCAAGATGACTATGTACCTCCGTAAGTTGCGCGGCCAACTCCGAAGAGTCGTCCGGCCCCTCTCCCGCTAACTCCCTCTGTACGGCCGACAGATAAGCGGAGTGTACGGACACCCGGAGCTGCTGACATGCGTTACGATATTGCTCCTCGAAGCAAACGTAAGCAGCCTTCAGCTCCGTACCGCACGCGGGAAAGGGTGGCAACCGCCGGCCCTGCTTGACCTTAGCCAAGTTGGGGGTCGAAGACCCCCCCAGGGTAACGGAGGTCCAGACGCATTCGTCCACCACCGGTACCTCAAAATCACCATCCTCTGCTAACGGGTACCGCTTAATAAGTTCGGGCAGGTCGAACTTCCTGCGGGCACCCGACAACAGAGGGTTGATGACTTCATGCACCAATGAAGACAGAATACGGAGCCGCACCTGGGGCACCTTGCTCGGAGCAAAAGCGTCCCCCGGAAGGCGGAACTCAGTCGGATCCGACTGGGGCATGGGCGCAGCCACCTGAGGCAGTACCTGGACAATCTTGTCCCGTACATGCCTCAACGAGGAAACGAAGGAAAATATTCCCGAGGTCTCCGAGTCGTCTCCCCCCTCCTCCATCCACTCCTCCTCTCTCGATTCCGAGCCGAAATTAATCGACTCTTCCCCGAGAGAAGAGGCAGACGAAGTCGGAAGGGGACGCCCGAAGGCCTGGGCCTTCGCATCCCCGGGCTGCACCCGGCCCGAAGCCGAGTCCCGGTCCCGAGGTGCCGGGGGTTCAAGGGAACCCACCTGGCTCTGGGCTAGAAATCCGCTAGAGGAAGCCTCGGCCTCGGAAGAGGCGTCTGGCTCCGCTAGGGAGAACTGTGCGTCGGTAGTGAACGGGCCAGTGCCCGCCACCCCTCCGCTGGGGAGCGACCTCGAGCCGGCGCCGAAGCCCGGTCTGAGTTCGTCCCCGAGACCAAGTGGCCTGCCTCGGCCGACGCCGGGCATATCACTAGGTCTCGAAGCCGCGTCCGGCGCCGACAACGGGGAAGGCTCGGTCCGCAACTCCTCTCGGAGCTGAGACTTTACCTCCTCCATCATCGACGCCATCTGCGACCTCAACAAGGCAGAGATGTCTGCCAAAGACGGTGCAGGAGAGGGTGCAGTGATTGTGACGGGGACCCTAGAGCCTTCTCCCCCGGCCCCCGGGGAGGGAGCGGAGGAGACAGTCTCAGCTGCCTTTTTACCCTTTCTTACTTTTTTTGAGGGGGGCGGGGCGGTCTTTGCCGATCTAATGTCCACCCCCGCCTTCAATAGACCCTTAAAGTGTAAGAGGTCCACATTTCTCTTTTTTTGCGCCCGTGGTGTAAATGCAACACAGATCGGGCATGACCCATCGTCATGCCCGTCTTCGGCCAAACACTTTATGCAGGTATCATGCCTGTCTTGGGGGGGAATCGAAGCCGAGCACCCCGTACACAGTTTGAAGGTCTGTAAAAAAGACCGTAATTTTTGAGTTTGGCGGGAAGGGTAATAAAGTGTATCAGTGCGATTGAAAGATCGGAAAGATACGTGCATAAATTGTGTAACTAGAAGCAAAGGCGTAATTTAGAATGCGATTGGTAACGCGATACTAATAGCCAATGTCGTAGTATAATTATAACACCAAAGTGGGCGTGTTACGCGCGAAGGTGTAGAAAACCCGTAAAAAAGGTAAGTGTAATTTAAAATAATTAACACACCACCTTGGGTTTATTTAAAGGAAAAGATTGTAGGCTAAAGCCCGATGATATAGATTAAAAAACCGAAGCCGTTTTTGATGGCCCTGGTGTTACATATATCATACGTGGCACTACAAAATGGACGCTACGACGGCCTTATTTCAAAGGTATCGTACACGTGTCACATAATTACAACTTTATAACTTTACAATGCGATGTATTACGCCTTTGCATGAAAGAAATGTACCATACATACAGTTTGGTCTGCCATGGTTCTTGTACGAACGATTATCTTGTCTTTATATTGTCTTGAAAAAAACAGCACGTCTGTCTTTGTCAGATGACATAAGGAAAGTGATTTGGGTGAGAGTTGCTTCCCTTGGCGTGACGCGCCGTGGAGGGTGAGGCACCATAAGGGTGGACGTATATCATACAAAAACAAAGTTTTTTGTGTGGTAACAATTTTTATTAAGGAAAATGGTTACAACTATGTCATGTAGATTTTCTTGAGCCAGGAAAATGCAATAAGTGCCCCAAGGAGGATTTAATCTGAAAGAGAATGATTGTTATGTCTAGACAGCCCTGAAAGATTGTACAGTACACATACAGTACACATATATTATACATACAGTATACATACAGTACATACAGTACACATACAGTACACATACAGTACACACACTGTACACACACTGTACACATACAGCACACATACAGTACAGACTGTACACATACAGTACACACACTGTACACATACAGCACACATACAGTACAGACTGTACACATACAGTACAGACACTGTACACCTACAGTACACACACAGTACACCTACAGTACACCTACAGTACACACACAGTACACCTACAGCACACATACAGTACATACTGTACACATACAGTACACACACTACACATACAGCACACATACAGTACACACTGTACACCTACAGTACACACATTGTACACACACAACACACATACAGTACACACACTGTACACCTACAGTACACACACTGTACATACACAGTACACAAACAGTACACATACTGTACACATATAGTACATACACTGTACACATACAGTACACATACGGTACACACACTGTACACATACAGTACACACTGTACACACACAGTACACATACAGTACACACACTGTACACCTACAGTACACACACTGTACACATACAGCATACAGTACACACACTGTACACCTACAGTACACACACTGTACACATACAGCATACAGTACACACACTGTACACATACAGTACACACACTGTACACATACAGTACACATACTGTACACATACAGCACACATACAGTACACATACAGTACATACACTGTACACATACAGTACACACTGTACACATACAGTACACATACAGCACACATACAGTAGACACGCTGTACACATACAGTACATACACTGTACACATACAGTACACACACTGTACACATACAGTACATACACTGTACACATACAGTACACACACAGTACACACACAGTACACACACTGTACACACAGTACACACACAGCACACATACAGTACACACTGTACACATACAGCACACATACAGTACACACACAGTACACACACAGTACACATACAGTACACACACAGTACACACACAGTACACACAGTACACATACAGCACACACACAGTACACACACTGTACACACACAGTACACATACAGTACACACACAGTACACACACAGTACACATACAGCACACATACAGTACACACACAGTACACACACTGTACACACACAGTACACACACAGTACACATACAGCACACATACAGTACACACACAGTACACACACAGTACACACACAGTACACATACAGTACACACACAGTACACACACTGTACACACACAGTACACACACAGCACACATACAGTACACACTGTACACATACAGTATACACTGTACACACTGTACACATACAGTACACACACTGCACACATACAGTACACATACAGTACACACACTGTACACATACAGCACACACACTGTACACATACAGTACATACACTGTACACACACAGTACAGATACAGTACACATACAGCACACATACAGCACACATACAGTACACACACAGTGGTGAGGTGAGGTGAAATTGGGTTTAACATCGCGTCCAAGATTATTGCACTTATATAGCGACGTGCATGCACGTGTATGTGTGTGTGTGGCTGCTTGTACTAGTCCGGACTGATGCCGATTTATAGTGCTAGCTCACTGAGATACCATGCCGCAGTTTAACATGAATACCCCACTCAGACACAGTATACTGACTCTGAGCCGACCAGTCCTTGTTTTAGCCCCTTAATGCCGAGCGCCAGACAGGGTAACAACAAGTACAATCTTTTAACGTCTTTTTGTATGACGCGGCCCGGGATCGAACCCTGGACCTTCCGCTCTCCGGGCGGACGCTCTACCACAAGACCACGGAGGCGGTCAGTACACACACAGTACACATACAGCACACATACGGTACACATACAGTACACATACAGTACACATACAGTACACATACTGTACACATACAGCACACACACACTGTACACATACAGTACACACACAGTACACACACAGTACACATACAGTACACACACAGCCATTCCTATGTCTAGTCAGACCCAAAGATTGATGTTAACTGTCGTACACATGCTGGCATTCCTACGTCTAGTTGGCCATGGAATTTCGAAACATTCCTTGAACTGTCTAGCGATACACAAGCACCATTCATGCATTATTTGTCTTCTTTTTCAAGGTGTGTGAAACATCAAACACAGGCGAGACAAGATGACAACCTACCGGGTCCTGACAGTATCGCTTGAGGATGTGAGTGGCGTTGTCTGTGATCAATGGGGCTTCCATCATGAGACGACCAAACAACCTGCAAACAGAGCATCTGGCCTTCAGATTGACGGGACTTAAACCTCTCCCACAAAATCATGACTTTAATAGTCTACATGTAACATTTCTTCATCATAAATACAGCCCATAAGAATCCTGAAGCTTTCCTCATTTATAGCTGGAGAGCCACTTGGCCAGGGAATAGCGTACTGCAGTCTGTATCAATACTCTAGGCATGGTGCAGGACAACAAGCCTGAGTGAGTTTGGATTTAACAGTCCTGCATTAGCCAAGCCACCCCCCGACCTCCCCCCCACCCCCACCCCCAGAATATCAAATGATCGGCCTTTCATGTCCTCACAAGAGTAGGACGTGTGTCCTCACCCGTCCTTCTGGTCCTGGGCCTCCAGGAGTCCGGTGAGCAGCCGGGTAAGACACTCATCATAGCTGTGCAGCGTGGGCCGCTCCCCCAGCGGCGCCGACACGCTAAAACCCTGGCAGTTGGCGTACTCCTGGAACAACCACGCAAATGCCAAGTCGGCACGGTTCCGCAGGTCTTCAAAGATGAACGTCTGCATCACTAAAAACATCAAATACGGATCTTCTCACTCAATTGCATTAGAATTTACATTCAACATAATGAGGTGCATACAATAAACCGCAAATACCATCATTCCTCAGGAAGCGGTCATGGTACTTGGGGGAGAATTAGTTGGTAATATTGTCGGTAACAGATCCCCCTGTAATGGAAGTTTACTGTAACTGTTGTAGAATCTCAAGTCATATAATATCAGTTGGGGGAATAAGTAGATCATTAGCCCTATGTTTTTCTACTACATCTGGAGAATTATGCGACATCCTGTTCAGATTACCAAATATCACAGCTAGTTTTGCAGGTGTTGTATTTGATAAGTAGGAAATGTGAAGTAGGAAAGTTATATACATGTGAATAATTGATGTTTATACAAGGCTGACTGATTCTAGATATGGTCAGAATGGTGGATTTGGAGTGCTTGTTTTGTACTGAGGCTTGATGTTCCTTAATTCTTATTGGGAGAGGCCCTGACGTTTCTCCAGCATAAGAGTCACCACAATCACATATGATGTGGTATACTGCACCGGTGGGACCATCGGGTGTTATTACAGATCTGCTATTGGCTTTAAGAATGTTCGGGGTGTTTTTTCCTCTCTCCTACTTCACATTCCTGTACATCACGTGCTTGTTAACGGTGTTAGTATCTACACCTAAATATTGTCTTCATTGTAAAGAGGTTGTATATCCATAGACATATCTCCATTGTTCATCATAGCAACTTCTAAATGTCCCTAAAGAAACACTATCCACACATGATAAAAGGGTTTATAGATATACCTTAGCTGCTGTTAGTATATTCTAGTTTGAAACAAGGCATCAACTGACCGTCTTTAAGCTCTCCCCCAAAGGCTGCAGTCAGACAGGCCAGGATCTTGGTGCGAGCAGCTGGCACGTGGGCTTGGACAGCTATCTCTGGAAGCAGAAGCAGATAATGAGGAGTTTATTGGTTGGTTGCTTAACGCCGCACTCAGCAATATTCCAACTATATGACGGCAGTATGTAAAAATAATCAAGTCTAGTCCAGACAATCCGGTGACTGACATCATGAGCATCGATCTACACAAATGGGATACGATGACATGTATCAACCACGTCAGCAGGCCAGACCACCCTATCCCGTTAGACGCCTTGTACGACAAGCATGGGTTGCTAAAGACCTATTCTCTACCTGGATCTTCACAGGTTTATATAACGAGGAGTAAGTAGGTCTGCCTTTATGCCACACTGAACAGTATTTCAGAAATATCACAGCATGTGATCTTCATGTTGGCAGTGAGTTTGAAGTGATGCAGGTCTTGGCCATTTACCGCCTGGGAGAAACCCACAAGTATGGGTATGGTGCTGACACACCAAGGATCATATGGAGGGCTAAACTAGGATTCAAACCCAGAATCATAGGATGTCATTTCATGGATGTAGGAGAACCGATGTGCACCAAGTGGTCAACTCACTCTCCGTGTTGAAGACCCTCTTGACCGTGGCCAGCGTCATGTAGTCCAGCTTCTCCGAGTCCAAGGGGTGCGTCACGGAGGACAGCTTGAACTGCCGGATCACACCCTTCCTGGGCTGGACCTGAAGGGTGGTCATAACAGGCATCATTTTACTTTGTGATCGATCATTTATGTCACTGATCAATAACCAATAACTTATGGACAGTGATTATGTGATTGATAATAGAACTTCGGCATACAAAATATCTGTAAATTGATGACATGATTGACTGATGCACCCTGGGTAAATGTTAGACCTACAACAGTAACGGCTATCAGTGAGAACAAAGAAGTTTACCACCTCAGTGAACACATGAGGACAGGCATAGTACACCGGCGTGGATCTGGGATTCAAACCCTCACTAGCAGGTGCTTGCATGGAATGGACATGACTCTGCATAGTGTCTTGCAGCTCTGAGTTACACCATGTTACTCATGTCCACAAAAATTGCATTTTCAGAACAAAATCAAACTTTGATTTGGAATTGAACATATTACCATTTCCAATCTGTTAACTAGAGGTATGCAATATTTCTGCAGCGATGTTTCAGCTAGCAGCCGATATAAGAGTGTTGTCCTTCATGAGACTCACCACCGGGGCAGCGATTGGTTCCGGCTTCTTGAACTCAGTGATGCTCACTGTGCCCCCTGAAACATTCAACAAGAGCAGTAAACCCATGGTTACAGTTAGACCGTGGTTACAACATGTACAATCAACCCATGGTTACAGTTAGACCATGGTGACAGTTAGTCCATGGTGACACTTAGACCATGGTTACAGTTAGACCATGGTGACACTTAGACCAGTGGTAGAAACTAACAGTGGTCCACTAGTCCTTATAATGATAACATTAAAAATGGCAAATATCTACTCGTCTTTATGATACCTTAACTATTGGGCTGTTTGGCAAGGACTATAGGACTAGTGCCAAGTTCTAATGCTGTTAGACCATGGTTACAGTTAGTCCATGGAAACAGTTAGTCCATGGTGACACTTAGACCAGTGGTAGAAACTAACAGTGGTCCACTAGTCCTTATAATGATAACATTAAAAATGGCAAATATCTACTCGTCTTTATGATACCTTAACTATTGGGCTGTTTGGCAAGGACTATAGGACTAGTGCCAAGTTCTAATGCTGTTAGACCATGGTTACAGTTAGTCCATGGAAACAGTTAGTCCATGGTGACACTTAGACCAGTGGTAGAAACTAACAGTGGTCCACTAGTCCTTATAATGATAACATTAAAAATGGCAAATATCTACTCGTCTTTATGATACCTTAACTATTGGGCTGTTTGGCAAGGACTATAGGACTAGTGCCAAGTTCTAATGCTGTTAGACCATGGTTACAGTTAGTCCATGGAAACAGTTAGACCATGGTTACAGTTAGACCAAGATTACATTTTGTCGATGGTTAGAGTTAGTCCATGCATTATTTATTTTGGCGCAACACTCAATACGTGAGTGTCACAGATGACATGGCAATCTGAGCAGGTTGCATTGCCCATTCTAAACACACTTACCGACTAGTGTTTGGATGAGTTGTTTTGGTGAGGTTGGTTCAAAGCTCATGGGAGAGGCAGGAGAAGTGTCTCCATCACCTGTTATCTCTGCCTCCATGGCCTGCAACAGTCAGGTCATTGAACAATGGACAGGATGGCTAAATTCATTTCAACATTTTCGTATCTTACAGAAGATGATTAAATTCAAAGGATATAAATCTACAACCAGGGATGTTTTGGTACCGACCGATCTCTGGAGTTCTCCAAGTCCTTTGCCCATGCCGGCCATGGTCAGCTGTGTTGCTAGGAGACGGGCTATATGCCTAATCTGTGTCTCGGTGCCGGCAGCAGCGATGGGGGTGTACGTGGCCTGGAACTGGGCAGGGGCCGTGTCTGGCAGCATCACCTGGAGAAGACGGAGGGAAGTGAAGACAATGGACAAGGCTATTTACAGTGTAACTCTCCTATCCTACAAGACAAGGCTATTTACAGTGTAACTCTCCTATTCTACAGGACAAGGCTATTTACAGTGTAACTCTCCTATCCTACAGGACAAGGCTATTTACAGTGTAACTCTCCTATCCTACAGGACAAGGCTATTTACAGTGTAACTCTCCTATCCTACAGGACAAGGCTAATTACAGTGTAACTCTCCTATCCTACAGGACAAGGCTATTTACAGTGTAACTCTCCTATCCTACAGGACAAGGCTATTTACAGTGTAACCTGCCTACCATACTGAGGAGGACCAGATCAGCCACATTCTGGGGAGACAGACGAGGACAGAGATCATCAGCTGTTATATCGATGGCGGTCTGACGACTGGCGCCGGTTGGTCGGCTGGACTCATTACGACTTGACCATGGCGTCATTCCAATGTCATCATCTTCTTCATCTGCAGCATCCTCCTGTAAATATGACATTAATTTAGCATTAAGTTTGCGTTGTCATGGATGTTGAAAAGACACCTTCCTCTCTTAATCCTTTCTAGGGGGCAGGGGTGGCCCAGTCGTCTAAGGCATCGCAATGTGCTGTGCAGAGCAGTGTCCCTTGGGGACGCCATTAACTATGATTGTGGGTTCGAATCCCACTTTGCACCGATTATGTCTCTAGGTTTGTCTACTCCATACCCATGTTTGTGGGTTTCACCAAAGTGGTAAACGTTTGATACCGGCTTCACTTCAGGCTTTCCTCCCACATTAGGTGACATGCCGTGATATAACTGGAATACTGTTAAAAGACGTGTTAAACCAAACTTATTCACTTATATGATGAACACAGGTTATAGAAAACCTTATTGATGAATGAGGTTATGTTTGTCTTTCAAATATTTCTAGATTTTAAGATCATGGAATAACTTAAACGCGACAATATCAGGCTGAAGCAATCAACAATTCTTGAAAGATTGTTACTCATCAAAATTGTCACAGAATCCTACAATATGTGTTTGTTGTTTACTGACGCACTCAGCAATATTCAAGCTGACGCGGCCTGTTAATAATCAGACATTGTGAGCAATGATCCATCCATCAGAGTACGATGATACACTTTCATCTAAGTCACCAAGCCCAACCACCTGATCCACTACGTAGCCCCTTAAGACCAGCATAGGTTGCTGGGGACCTATTCGAACCCATAATCACCACAATGTGATTCCTACAGGAACAAATGACCATCAGATACCCACCTCCACCTTAGCCTTCTTGCTTGAAGTTGACGGCTCCTCATTCTTCCTCTTCCGACTTTCATCAATTTTTGGTAGAAACTTGCTCACCTGAAGTGCGGGCAATCATGTATTAAGTGACACAGAACACATGTATTAAACTTTACAAGTCTAGTTGATAACATCAAGTCAACTTGAGACATCATTAGGGTCCAAATGCAAACGCCTGAGAAGTCTGTATGAATGTGACTGTCACATGGTGGGGTGGGGTATATTAAGCTACAGTAAAATATGTTTATCATGAACACGCTTCTAACGAACTGACAGATATAACAAACTTGGTTTGTGGTTCCGGCAATTTGCTGTATAGTTGCTGTACATATACTTATCACGAACTACGGTTATTTGCTGTACAGTTGCTGTACATATACTTATCACGAACTACGGTTATTTGCTGTACAGTTGCTGTACATATACTTATCCAGAACTACGGTTATTTGCTGTACAGTTGCTGTACATATACTTATCACGAACTACGGTTATTTGCTGTACAGTTGCTGTACATATACTTATCACGAACTACGGTTATTTGCTGTATAGTTGCTGTACATATACTTATCACGAACTACGGTTATTTGCTGTACAGTTGCTGTACATATACTTATCACGAACTACGGTTATTTGCTGTACAGTTGCTGTACATATACTTATCACGAACTACGGTTATTTGCTGTACAGTTGCTGTACATATACTTATCACGAACTACGGTTATTTGCTGTACAGTTGCTGTACATATACTTATCACGAACTACGGTTATTTGCTGTATAGTTGCTGTACATATACTTATCACGAACTACGGTTATTTGCTGTACAGTTGCTGTACATATACTTATCACGAACTACGGTTATTTGCTGTATAGTTGATGTACATATACTTATCACGAACTACGGTTATTTGCTGTATAGTTGATGTACATATACTTATCACGAACTACGGTTACAACAAACTAAACTTAGTGGTCCATTTGAATTTGTTATAACCGTAGTTTACTGTAGTTCATGGTTTTGATGAGACGATACACTGGTGTATACAAGTATTGACACGTCATCTCAGCAATATTTCAGCCATATTGTGACAGTTAGGATACCGTGGACCTGTTCTATGTTTGCACAAGTTAATCAGTTACAGACTATTATATGACAGGGTCAAAGCGATGGCTGTGTCTGGGTTAATGTACGAGAATTTCAAGCAGAACAATATCGATTACAGCATTTCAATAGAATTTAGACAGAAGCTGGAAATACAATAAAAAGTTGTAAATCCCCTTGTCTTTGATTGTTTTAGCTACCAGACGAGGCCTCAGTGTGTACTTACCTCTGATTGGCTAGCCCCAAGGTCAGTGAGCAGTGTTGTTATCTGGGTCACATAGTCCACGGAGGCAGGGTGCTTCAGTAGGCTCATCATGTGCATCTTCAGGTTCTTCCTCACACTGGCTACCTGAGACTTTGCCAGCGTTGGTGGCAGGTTCACTGAAAACAACACCAAGCATTACTACGAGTGAGCATTGCTTTATGCCGCTTTTGGAAATAATCCAGCAATATCACAGATGGGGACGGAGTAAGTGTGTGGGTATCTTCTTTTATGATGCACTCGCAATATTCCAGCTGTTGGCAGATGTCTGTAAATAATCAAATCTGGACCAGGCAATCCAGTGATTGACATCGCCTACCAATTGGGATACGATCATCTAAGTCAGCGAGCCTGACCACCCTATCCCTAAGTTGCCTTTTACGACAAGCATGTGACACAGTATACTGACTCCAAGCTGACCAGTCCTTGTTTTAGCCCCTTAATGACATGTGCCAGACAGAGTAACAAGAAGAACAATTTGTTAACGTCTTTTGAGTGAGTGAGTGAGCCATATCAGCAATATTTCAGGCATGGCTGGACACAATGCATTTATATTTTCGAAAACCCTGTCATTAAAAGACAGTAAAATAACTAGTAACATCACAGACTGGTATTATAAAATAGTTTTAACAAAAACTTAAGAACAGACACAAAAAAACCTCAGGTCATAGATCAGCAGCAATGAAAATTAGGCCTTATGATGCCTTACGGTACCTCTGCTCCCTGCATAGTACCCTATCAGGATCTACACCAGCTCTCCAGGTGTTTGCAAGCTAAGCTAAATATTCTAAGATTAAAACAGTGGTAGATATAAACATTCTTTGAATGACATGGTCCTTACCATGGAGAGCTTCAAAGGCCTGGACAACCTGGTCGAAGAACAGTGGCCTCTGTCGAGCTACGTTTGTTAACGCCCCCATCACAGTCATCAGGTTAATACTGTCAAAACAGAATTATGTGAATCAAATATTTCATGTCAAATTGAGAGAAACAACTGACTTTTGAACTTGCAAACTCGTGACTGAAAATACTGAAAACATAACTAACAATCCATGCCATTGGTATGTAAATATTACAATAACAACACCAGCAATGGAGTCCTTTTCACAAGTGAACGTGCATAAGTTTCTTTGTTTGTTTGTTGTTTAATGCCGCACTCAGCAATATTCCAGCTATGTGTAAATAATCGAGTCTGGACTGTACAATCTTGTAGAATTTTCCTATTCGGAATATTCTATAAGTAATACGTTACCACTGTTATACCGAGGCTGTTGTCTCCCACAACTGCTGCTATAGCGAAATCTACCACAGAGATCTCAATTACCTCATGCAGCACGTGCGTAGCCACCCAGCTGCCATGTGACACCCTTCACTCTTGTCTCCTGCGAGAGCAAGTGCTCGGGGGACGGACGGGCGGGCAGCAGCCCAGTGGTAACGTATTACTTATAGAATATTCCGAATAGGAAAATTCTACAAATTACATTAAGTAATACGTTACCACTGTTATACCGAGGCTGACTACCACAGTAGGCGGTGGGGAGCACCTACAACCCGAATCCTGACTGCTAGCGTTCCTTCCGACCAGCGGAACTAAACACCAAGGCGGAAGCACTCGATGCGCATGCACCTAGCTAGGCGTTACCATATAGGAATACCAAAGCACTGTCAAGCGCATACCGTAAGGCTCAATCGTCATTGCCAAAACGATTGGTGACTCCAAACGGCCCCACTGGATAGGTATTTCATCGCCGCAGCGGATGAGAACACTGTATCTGCGTGAGCTTAATCTTAGATCAGGTTAAACAGTCGAAAAGAGGGAAATTAATTTCATTCAGACCGTATATCCCAGAGCAAGCCTACTTAAAGTATGCATTAGGCGCGTGACCTAATTCCAGTATTTGTAAGCATGCATCACAAGGTTGGGATACACGACAGACAATTAAAGACATAATTGTCAAAATACAAATAAGGACAAAGCACACAAAAAGCCGCCCTCACCTGTGGTGTGAGTGCGCTGGTTTGCGGGACCCCAACTCCTGTACCCACGGCAGTGGGAACATTGGAGTCGACCCAGATTGACCACCGTGCAAGGTCAGACGCCTGAGGAGTTCGGAATTGCGCTGGGCACACCCCTTAGGTGCCCGCTTGCGCCGCGATCCGCGGGCCAAGACGGTGCACACTCTCCACGACGGCATCAGCGACCTGTTTGAGGTAATGATTGGCAAAAACCGAGTCAGAACGCCAGTAACAACCTCGTAATATTCTGCGAACAGAGATATTCGAGTGTAGGGCAAATGTTGCCGCTAGCGCCCTGATCTCGTGCGGGTTTGACCCCGCTACCGGTAACCCCCGAGACCGGTACGCCAGATTGATGACAGAACGAAGCCACAACGCAATCGAGTTGCGAGTTATGTCAACCGTGCGATTAGGGTTACACGATATGAACAGACGGTCACGCCCTTGTCTACGTTCATTCGAAGCCTTAAGATAATACTTAAGGGCCCTAACCGGTATCAGCAGGATGTAAGATTTCTTTGAGTGATCTTACAGTGAATTCTCTCTCCGTTTGCCCGACTCTCTGATTCTTGGCGACGAAGCCCATGAGCAGGCCCAGGCGGACCGCTCCTTCGTCACCCCTATCGAATCGTACCTTGGCGACATCGAGTGCATGAATTTCGGATACACGTGCCGCCGTGGCAAAGGAGAGGAGAAATGCTGTTTTCCAAGTCACATGCCGGAACGAAGCACTATGCAAAGGTTCATACGGAGCTTCCGTAAGTGATTGCAACACTAGGGAAAGATCCAAGGCCGGTGCCCGAAGGCGGCCCTTCTTAAGATCGTGCTGTTTGAAACCCTTGATAATACCCCGTATCACCGGCTCTTTGGAGAGACTGGTACCCATAGCAACGTCCCGTACCGTAGCAACGGACGAGACATAGTTGGCAATGGAACCCCCGGAGAGTTTCCGGGTCTCTCGCAAGTGAGACATGAAACGAGCAATATCCTGCACAGATACCTTATCTGGCGAATGAATGTGATGTTTACAACACCACTTCGTGAAAATAACCCAACGTGCATTACACACCTTCTGGGTAGAATCACGATGCATACTAACGTATGCCCGAGACGCCCGGCGAGAAAAAAAACAAACTTTACTCCTCAGACGCTCGGTGACAACATCCACGCGTGCAGATTGAACTGCCCTGCGTTTGGATGAAGCTGATGGGTGTGAGGGTGGATCAAGAGATCCGGTCTCACAGGCAGTGGAAGTGGCGACTGCGTGACCTGGGTCAGCAAGTCGGGGTACCACGATCTGTTCGGCCACATGGGCGCGATCAGTAACATTCGACAGCGAACTCCTCGGAGCCGGCTTAGAATGTGTGGTATCAACGCTGTCGGCGGGTAAGCATAAGCGACCAAGCCCGTCCAGTCTAACGCGAGAGCATCGTGATCGATGGCCCTCGGGTCCGGGACTGGTGATACAAACAACGGGAGTTGATTGTTGAACCGCGTTGCGAACAGGTCGACCATCGGACGACCCAAACGTTCGTACAGCCACTGAAACACTACTGGGTTCAGCATCCACTCTGTGGGGCTCGGATCCTGAGGCCTCGATAGAGCATCGGCCAGTACGTTCCGCACACCTGGGATGTGACGGGCGCGTATCTGGCACGGGACACTGTCCACCAGAGCGTAAAACTCGAACGTGAGATCGAGTAGCGAGTGACTGTGGGTTCCCCCCAGTTTGTTCACATAGGACACTACCGTCGTGTTGTCGGTCGCCAACATGAGCCGGGCGTCGACGAGACGATGCTTCCAGTGATTGACTGCGTTGATCACTGCCTTGAACTCGAGACAAGTGATGTGAAGACCTAGTTCGTCTACGCACCACAGCCCCGAGCTCACCTCCCCCTTTAGATGGGCGCCCCAGCCCACTAGAGAGGCGTCTGTATACAGGGTCAACGTGGCCCGGTAGGGCCGCATAGAGACTCCTGATAAGACAATGTAAGGGACCGTCCACCACTCCAGATGCGGTTGGAGCCGATCCGGGAGGGCGACGGTCGCACTGTTCACCTCCGTTGCTAACAACTGGATTAAAAACCGTTGCAGCGGGCGGAGTTGGAGACGACCCCGTGCGGTGCAGTCCTGGGCTGATACAAGTAGCCCTAACAGCTGTTCCCAAAAGTGAACAGTCTGTTGCACCGCTAAGACTTTGGCAATCATCGCCTGAATTTTGTGCCACCGGTCTGGGGGGACAAAGAGGCGATGGGACACCGTGTTGAACCGACCTCCGATGAACAGCAAGTTCTGAGAAGGGGTTAACTCGCTCTTGGGGAGATTGATAATCCACCCAAATTGCTCCAAGAGCCGACGTGCGAAAACGAGATGGCGTGACAGGGTGTCCGTCATTCGATTTGCTACTAGCCAGTCGTCCAGGTACGCGAAGTACCGGACACCCCTCCTGTGGAGGAACCCCACTATGGGGGTGGTTAACCGGGTGAACAGCCAGGGAGCGGACGTGTGAATCATTCTGAGTTCGGCACTGTCCTACTTGGGAACGAGAAATATCCTGGAGTAAAACCCCGGTGTTATTTCTGGTAGAGCTAACTCCCGTACTGCCCCTTCTCCACCAACCTGCCGATGGCATCGGCGAGGATGGGAAGATCGGTTTCCGAATCGAAACCTGCCAACGGGGCAACGGTGAGCGGCGGATTCGCTTTGAGATCAAGCCGATAGCCGTACCGAATCGTGTTGACCACCCACGGGTCGTCGAACACTTGTTCCCAATTCTCCCAGTAAGTCTGGAGTCTGGCTCCCACTGGGGAAGGAGAGGGGGCCCTGACAGGTTGCGGCAGGCGCAACTGTCCAGGGCCAAGTGACTCGGGTTCGCCTAAGGGCCAACCGAAGTTGGCGCTGTCGGCATACGAACCCCTCCAATGAGAGTCACCTGGAGGGGCCCTTGCCGTCCGTCGACGACTTGGGCTTCCCCCAGTTCCCCGTCTTCCCGCGAAAGGGCAGCTGATTGCCCATACCGGAGCCCTCAGGGCGGGGCTACTTCCCAGAGGAAGAAGAACCCGACCCCTTAGACCTACCGGCCGCAGCAGCCTGGGGCGCGCTCCGGTTAGGAGCGGCACCCAGGCGCCTATGCAGGGACCCAACAAGAGCAAGTGTGTGCCGAGAGTCCTCGGCAACGTACTCCAGGGAAGCATTTAAACTGAGCAGGCAGTTGTAAATGCGCTGGTCACGGTCCGTGGGAGAACCTTCGACCAGACGGGCCGCTGCAGCCAAGTAATTGTCTCCGTGAGACATGGAGTGCCGAGCGAGGGCGTCCAGCTGGTGCAAGGTAGCTTGCGTTACCGTAGCAGCCGGTGGGGCACGGACACCCAACCGCTCAACATGGGCCTCCGCGGTAGGACCAGCCTCGGGAAAGGCAAGGTCATGTACCGGGAAGAAACCCTTTCTCCACGACGTCGGAGGCAACGGGAGACCCCGACCGGAGGCCGCCGCGAAGGCGTTCTCCAAGGAAGGCTTGAAACCGCGCAGCAAGGTTGATGCGGGGAAAGCCGTGTCGGAAGACTCATCGTATACCTCGGAGGAACCCACAGTCGTGGATTCCCCGCGGTACCGGCCGGGGCATGTCCTCAAAGAGGTCATAAACCATGGCCACGCGGTCCTAAACTGATAGCGGGAGCAACGGTTCGGGGGAAGGACCGGTGACCACGGGAGCCGCCGCCGTACCGATGGACCCCGCGTCCGACCCCGCGGCCACCGAAGTGGCCGGGGACGGAACAGCCAGCGGCCTATCCTGAGATAAGGCCGCCAGCTTGGAGTCCACAAGTTATGCAAGTAATGCAGCGACGGAATCCCCGGACAGCACACGGGCCGCCAAGAGATCCGCCGCTTTACCGGTGGACCCCGCGGCCACCGAAGAGGCCGGGGACGGAACAGCCAGCGGCCTATCTTGCGATAAGGCCGCCAGCTTGGAGACCACAAGTTTCGACAACAATGCGGCGACGGAATCCCCAGACAACCCGAGGCCGCAAGGGGATCCGCCGCAGCCGAGGAGGTGGTACCCGCACGGGGACCCCGACCGGACGAACCGGCCACCACAGGGGTGGAGACGGACTGTACGTACAGCCGGTACCGCTCAAACTCCGCATGCCCCAGACCTTCGCACAGGATGCACCGGGTGTCCCCGCAAGGAACCCTGCACCGCGGGCAACGATCGTGGGGATCCCGGGACGACAAAAACTTTCTGCACACCCCACAACTCCGAGGAGCAGGGGTAGAGGGGGTGGATACTGGGGACATATCCATGTCAGACATTGATTGTTTGCTATAAACAAAGAACAAAACATGGTTACAACGCACGCACCACAATGATTCACAAACGAACATTTTCACAAGAAAATAAACGAGCAATGTGAACATATAACATACACATATAACTTTTATTAAAGAAATAAGTGATGTTAACCCCCAAAACATACAAGAACAGGGGAAACGTAAAACACAACGTGCATACGCGAACCCCGCAAGTATATAGAAAAAAGGGCGGGAAAATTTTTCCGTTTGGCGGGAAAATTATAACCAAGCGTAGCTACCGCAACGCCCCATAAAAGCACAGTTTATTAGAGAATAAACTATAATAAATATCACCAAATCTTCAAGGAACGCTTCAGCAGGAGAAACACGTCTTGCTAAGCAGACGAAGGAGACAAGAGTGAAGGGTGTCACATGGCAGCTGGGTGGCTACGCACGTGCTGCATGAGGTAATTGAGATCTCTCTGGTAGATTTCGCTATAGCAGCAGTTGTGGGAGACAACAGCCTCGGTATAACAGTGGTAACGTATTACTTAATGTAATTAGTGACTCATATTATTAACAAAATTCCACATCAACAGTGTACGATGACACATCACCAACCAAGAAATCGAGCCTGACCACTCAACAAAAGCTATGGCCTTACCTGGAGATGTGGGGGGAGCCAAGGGGAGTCTAGTAGGCCTTACCTGGAGATGTGGGGGGAGCCAAGGGGAGTCTGGTAGGCCTTACCTGGAGATGTGGGGGGAGCCAAGGGGAGTCTGGTAGGCCTTATCTGGAGATGTGGGGGAAGCCAAGGGGAGTCTGGTAGGCCTTATCTGGAGATGTGGGGGGAGCCAAGGGGAGTCTGGTAGGCCTTATCTGGAGATGTGGGGGGAGCCAAGGTGAGTCTGGTAGGCCTTACCTGGAGATGTGGGGGGAGCCAAGGGGACTCTAGTAGGCCTTATCTGGAGATGTGGGGGGAGCCAAGGGGAGTCTGGTAGGCCTTATCTGGAGATGTGGGGGAAGCCAAGGGGAGTCTGGTAGGCCTTACCTGGAGATGTGAGGGGAGCCAAGGGAGTCTAGTAGGCCTTACCTGGAGATGCGAGGGGAGCCAAGGGGAGTCTGGTAGGCCTTACCTGGAGATGTGAGGGGAGCCAAGGGGAGTCTAGTAGGCCTTACCTGGAGATGTGAGGGGAGCCAAGGGGAGTCTGGTAGGCCTTACCTGGAGATGTGAGGGGAGCCAAGGGGAGTCTGGTAGGCCTTACCAGGAGATGTGAGGGGAGCCAAGGGGAGTCTGGTAGGCCTTACCTGGAGATGCGATGGGAGCCAAGGGGAGTCTGGTAGGCCTTACCTGGAGATGTGAGGGGAGCCAAGGGGAGTCTGGTAGGCCTTACCTGGAGATGTGAGGGGAGCCAAGGGGAGTCTGGTAGGCCTTACCTGGAGATGCGAGGGGAGCCAAGGGGAGTCTAGTAGGCCTTACCAGGAGATGTGAGGGAAGCCAAGGGGAGTCTAGTAGGCCTTACCTGGAGATGTGAGGGGAGCCAAGGAAGTGAAGCATCATCTCAAATGTTTTCAAGCCCTGGTCTTCCAGTTTCTTCAGTTTCAGGTAATGGCGACCATCAGGCACCATGTCTAAGGACACGTCACCTTCCTTCTGCTTCTGGGCGTCCGAGTCCTGGAAACACATGATGATGATGCACACACACCATCCATTTAGTCCATAGCCCATTTGCACAAAGTGATCTTAGCGCTATGTCTATCGTAAGCCTATTTTAAAGAACGGGATTTACGATCATCTTAGCGCTAAGGTCGCTTTGTGCAAGTGGAACCAGGTAGGCAGTGTATGGAACTTTTCTTTTATATATTAAATGATTCTCAGGAAATGACTGAATATGGTCTGGTTACCTCAGTTTATTTAAGGCGAGACTTGATTTTAGAATAGTTTATTATTTCCGCCAATCCTAAATTAATGAGAAGTGGTAAAAAATGTTATCAGAAAAGCACTATTGTCTTTCTTATCAGCAGAACAGTCTGATTATATTTCTCACTGAAAAATGTGTAAAATCAACAACAACAAGCATGAAATACTCAAACGTGCACTAACACCATTTTCAGTCTAGGTCAAAGATGTTGCTGTGGAAACTCGAAAAATTATTTTTTTTAAAATCCCAAAATATCAACATGATCAAAAGGCCCTATTTTACCAGTAGACCTATTTATGCACAAAGGTCGGTGAAGAAATAGTGTACACTTTTCAAGATCTGCTCTGGAAAGGAGCACTACCCCCATATTCAGTGAAGTCAAAGTTGTTGCCATGAAAACTTAAAAAACAATTTTTTCAAAAATTCCAAACTATCAAAAGGCTATCACTCCCAGTTCACCACTAGACCAATGTATAAGATATCTCTCATGGTTTTGGAATACTGCTCCAGAAACGAAACGTGACAGAGGGACGGACGGACGGACATCACCCATTCCTATATCCCGCTTCCACTTCGTGGCGGGGGATAATAATAATCACAGATATCACCATCATCATGTGCTATTTCCATCCAACATGGTGATGAGAAAGACACAAAGTTGTGAGTGTGTCATACTGCGTGTCATGAAAAGCAGTGACTGACGTACCGCAGATCTCTTGGACAGAACCAGGACGACCGTCTCCAGAAACTTCACAACATGGGTTCGGATACTGCAAATGACAAAATTCGAGATTGATGGGAAAAGTGACGTTTGTTTTGTTACATGCAAAAGATTACATAAATAATGAACATTAACATTAAATAATAATGAACATTAACATTAAATAATAATTATGTTCATAAATGGTATAATCTTACTGATAACAAAAGCCTCTCACCCATCATTTTCCGAGTCAAGCATTTCAAAGAGGCGAGTTTTGAGTGTGTGCATCTGTTCCCATGAGGCCGTCTTCTCTGGGGTCGGCGTCTTGGCCTTGCTCAGCCACTGCAGGTACGAGAAACATTGGGTCAGCACTTAACACACATCCCTCCCTTGTCTAAAGAGGATGTCGCCAACGTCTTTACATATCAAACCTATATCAGCAGGATTTGATTAAGTAGGAAAACTCTATAACTTGATGAGGAATCTTGTACTTTTATTGACAAGTGTTGATATAATTCAAGCAAAGTCACAAGGGCCAGTTTTGTTGCTATCGATACAGTTTTAATTTGGAAATCAAGTAAATTTTCAAAACAACTTAAACTTAATAGTTTGCATCATAGCAAAAGATAATATCCTCTGAAACTCAGTATGTATACGCAAAGTGAATACAAAGTGATAGACCTACACCTACCTGTATGGTATACTTGATATACACCTACGTGTATGGTATACTTGATATACACCTACCTGTATGGTATACTTGATATATACCTACCTGTATGGTGTACTTGATATACACCTACCTGTATGGTATACTTGATATACACCTACATGTATGGTATACTTGATATACACCTACATGTATTGTATGCTTGATATACACCTACCTGTATGGTATACTTGATATACACCTACCTGTATGGTATACTTGATATACACCTACCTGTATGGTATACTTGATATATACCTACCTGTATGGTATACTTGATATATACCTACCTGTATGGTATACTTGATATTCACCTACGTGTATGGTATACTTGATATACACCTACGTGTATTGTATGCTTGATATACACCTACCTGTATGGTATACTTGATATACACCTACCTGTATGGTATACTTGATATACACCTACGTGTATGGTATACTTGATATATACCTACCTGTATGGTGTACTTGATATACACCTACGTGTATTGTATACTTGATATACACCTACCTGTATCAAAGACTTGATATACACCTACCTGTATGGTATACTTGATTGATTACTTGCCCGTGAAGAGATCACCCGTTTAATTAACATACAGCTTTATTACACATTGTGTAATACCAAAACGTGTGCTTATGTACTCGCTGAAAACGTTTCACGAACAAATATTGAAAGCTCCCAACATCCCTTGGCTTATTCAACGACATTGCGTGTGGAGTTGATAGATCACTGAGAGGAGCTTATGCACACTCGATGACCTCAGCAACCTTGTTGCTAGGCTGACGTATGGTATACTTGATATACACCTACCTGTATTGTATACTTGATATACCACCTACCTGTATTGTATATTTGATATACACCTTCCTGTATTGTATACTTGATATACACCTACCTGTATTGTATACTTGAACATCTGGATGGAGGTCAGGATGACCTTCTTCTGTACATTGACATTCTCGTCAGCCAGCAGCATGTTCAGACTGGGGAGAACCTTGGAGAGAACTTCTGGATCTTTCTTGCTGTGAAGAAACATTGATGCAAGACAGTTCTCATCATCTCATGGCACAGGCAGTGGATACCAAATATGTGCAACAAATATGAACTTTCATTAATTCCTCTATGTTCTTCTATAGGTCTCCTTGGAAAAATAGGTTTATATATTTTATCCATCTTCCGGATGTGATGAGATGAACCTCTTCAGCAAAGTGTATAAAGTAACAACTAGATTCTCCACAACAGAGACTCATGCACCAAGTGCTTGCAGCAGGTAAAACTGGATAATGGCACTATACAAAAGTATATTTTGATTTGATTGATTTCATGAAATTTGTGTTGACAAACTTATATACCAGAAACAATAGATGCTGTTGGAATCCATAAGTCCATCTTCTAAATGCCAAGATGTAGAAATAAGGAACTAATAAAACGTAAACTAAGATGGTTCAAATACACAAAGCCTACAGATTTTCCTTATTCTGAGCAGAGTCTTTGGGTTAACATTACCTTGCTTCTTCCATGAAGCCAATCACGAATCTCTTCACATCCACAGCTCGGTCACTTTGGAAAGCCAAAATTTCCTACAAGCAAATATGCAACCCTTTATGTTTAGTCCAGACTCATATTCACAATCACACTCAACAGCACATAGATACCTTGCCTTGTTGAATAACAACAGCAACAACACAGCACTAAGGTGCCTTGCCTTGCTGAACAACACAGCACTAAGGTACCTTGCCTTGCTGAACAACAACACAGCACTAAGGTACCTCCCTGAACAACACACACAGCACTAGGTCACCTTGCCTTGCTGAACAACACACACAGCACTAGGTCACCTTGCCTTGCTGAACAACACACACAGCACAAAGGTACCTTGCCTTGCTGAACAACACAGCACTGAGGTACCTTGCCTTGCTGAACAACACAGCACTGAGGTACCTTGCCTTGCTGAACAACACAGCACTGAGGTACCTTGCCTTGCTGAACAACACAGCACTGAGGTACCTTGCCTTGCTGTACAACACAGCACTGAGGTACCTTGCCTTGCTGAACAACAACACAGCAGTGAGGTACCTTGCCTTGCTGAACAACACTCCAGCGGTCTCTTATGACAAGCATAGTCGCCTCTTACGACAAGTAAGGGTTGCTGAAGACCTAGTCTAACCCGGATCTTTACAGGTCTTTTTCATAGTAATCACGTAGAGTTAGGTACAAGTAAAGGAACATTAGGCCTTATTATTAATGTACTCACGTCTAAGAAATTATCAAGAAGTGTTGGATCCTTATGGACGATCAGCTCTTGGACCTGAAAACAAAATAATTGCAAACATGTCAAATGTATTGAAAGTCTTATGTCTCACATGTCCTATGTGTCCTATACACATTGTTCAAGATGACATCAAGTCATCAGGTCCCAGTAACCATGATCATGATGATAATCAAAACTTGTCATTTAGCATCACTTGGGGATTTACTTTATAAGATTCTACACTGAGTGCATGTGACAGGCAAATTGAGAGAATGCATCATTCAGATATTTTCGGTATAAAAACTGAGGCCAAAAGTATTACCATTGCGATTCAGATATTTTCAGCATAAATACCGAGGCCAAAAGAATTACCATTCCGATAAAGATATTTTTGGTATAAATACTGAGGCCAAAAGTATTACCATTCCGATTGAGATATTTTCAGTATAAATACTGAGGCCAAAAGTATTACCATTCTGATTCAGATATTTTCAAGGACAAAATATCAAATAGTGCAAGAAACAGAACAGATTATAACGTTGAGCCACACTCCTAACTATTTATGAACCAAACAAGTATGGAAATGTGAAGTTTCAGTTTCATCGGTTCTGTGGAGAAGATCTTTTAGTGTGGATGACACTGGCCAAAAAGGACATGACAGAAACTCATTTGACTTTGAGTAAGGTGAGCTAAAAATGGTGACAACCATGATAACTGGTTGCCAGCCAGAAGACACTTGCTTTGGGCTTACAAATACAGGGAGTTAACATGCTTAAGCTGAGGAGTCAAGTAACTAAAACAAAGACATGGAGCACAACATCATCACCATGACCCATGAGTGAATGAGTGAGTGAATATGGCTTTACGCAGCTTTTCGCAATATTCCAGCAATATCACGGCAGGGGACACCAGAAATGGGCGGGACACCAGAAATGGGCGCCATGGGTACACGTTGTACCCATGGCGGGAATCGAACCCAGGTCTTCGGCGTGACGAGCGAACGCTTTAACCACTAGGCTTCCCGACCGCCCCCCGTGACCCATGAACACAGAAACTCGCCTGTCTGAGATTGCTGATCTTCTGGGCATCTCTCTGAGCTAAGGAAGCCTGATTGAGGAGCTCGACCACCTGGAAAATATTGTACATATTTAGAATGATACATAAATAATATCCTGACTGCAAGAGCTTGATCAAGTAGATCAAAAGTAACAATATCAAGCACTGATGAGCAGTGTGTGAGTATTTGCTTTTAGCAATAGTTCTGCCTCCAATGTTGGGAATCAATCCACCTCAACCACAGTCACTCACAATAACATTATTATTTAATGCTCATGATGTCAATCACTGGATTGTCCGGTCCAGACTCGATCATTTACAGATAGCCGTCATATAGCTGGAATATTTCTTGAATGTGGCATTAAACAACAATCCAACAAATTATTAATGAGAGCTTTTTTGCCTTGTGATAAGCACCAGATTGTTAATCCCATATGTACAACATGCACATGCTCCGTTGCCCCTCTTTCCCATGAAACTCGAAACTTAATAGCAATCATACAGTTTCACCTTAAATTTCAGTGAATCAAGTGGATTACGGAATGGGGCGAGTGTGCCAAATGGCATCAGGATCACTCGTAAGTGTCCGTAGAATAAAGTCACGAGTCTACAATCTGAAGGTCGAAAGTTTGCATCCAACGGATTCTCACTAATACTGGCTGCTTGTCTTTGAGACACTGTATTCTGGAGGTGAGTGAGTCTTTTCTAATGGATGTTGATCGTCTATATTAGGCCTACTAGATGTAAATCAAAATGGAGCGAGGGAAATGATCATTTCTAATCGTGTAATGCAATGTAATAAAGCTTGAGTATGCAGGGTTTAACACGACCACTAGCCCGTTAGTCGTAGACTAGTGACAATCTAGCGGCACTGGTTGTTTTCTCAAAAACATAGACTTATTTTCAAATGAGCTGCTGATTAGCAGAGTGATACAAGCTAAATATATATGTATGTCCTTATACCGAGTTGCTACCACAGTCAATTGCCTTGAGCCTTGATCATTTCAATGACAGCGCCATATATATTTATGAAATATTGAAAGCGTTTACCCGTTCATACGTCGATGTGGATTGCTCTGCTTCTGCATCCTCCTCAATAAAGAACTGTGCCGCGGTTGATCTACGACCTTCGCCTGACATAATGATTTAATTGTGTCTTAGGTGTAATTCATGTGTTTAAATTGAACATAAAACTATTACTTGACAAGATATTCTATGTATCTTTGTCATGTAGTGTTTTCATGCCGCATGAACGAGGCCGCCATATTTAAATAACGTAAAGTGGTCGCGTGGCGTATGGTTGTCGTAAAACATCGCATTATTAAATGGGATAAAGCTATATAAATGATACGCACACGAACAGATTTCTTATGATAGCTCTGTTATCATAACAATAAGAAAGTCAAAGAGTAATTATTTCACACCATGATAACAATTGCATATGTCGCAAATACCTGTATATTTTACAGGCGCTTTTATTGATAGGATAACAATGAAACTATATTTTGCAAATATATCGTCGGATCATATGTTTTCGGACATCATACGTTTTCGGAAGGCCATGTCTATCCTTCGCGATTACTCGCTCTATGACGAGGGGTGTGGCGTCACACAGACATTGTAAATACTCAGATGAAGGCTTGTCTTTAAGATAATGTGAGTGCATGAGTATGTTTCTACGCAGCTTTTTGCAATATTCCAGCAATATCACGGCGGGGGACATCGGAAATGGGCTTCACACATTGTACCCTTGTAGGGAATCGAACCAGGATTCTTCGGCGCGACGAGCGAACTCTTCAACCTCTAGGCTACCCCCACCGCCCATAAGATAAAGTTGTCTTTTGTAAGTGAGTGAGATGTTTTACATTTGTTCTTGTGATTAGCGAATGTGTTTTTTAGCGTCCGAATACACGGGGTTATATTTACACAGTTTATCTCTGGACTACTGAAAATTAGTATTGTTATTGGAAGTCTAAGAGTTCAATATACATGTACTTCCCTGACGGGTTGTTTTCAATATTCTAGCTATAGCACAGCATGGTACCGTGGATCGTATCGTGTATCGTACCATGTATCATCTCAAAAATCGTTCCGTGTATTGTAACCTGTATCTCATTGTGTATCATATTGTGTACCATATCGCTTATCGTACCGTGGATCGTATTGCGTATCGTACCGTGCATTTTAGCGTGTATCGTACCGTGGATCATATCGTATATCGTATCGTGTATCGTACCGTGAATCTGTACCTAGGATCGTACCATGAAGCTAGAAAATGTATTTTGCCGCTATTTCTCAATAGTGAGTGAGTGAGTTGGGTTTAACGCCGCTTTTAACAGCATTCCAGTTATATCACGGCGTGTCAGCTTAATGTGTGAGGAAAGCCCGAAGTGATGCAGGTCTCGGACGTTTACCAATGCGTTGAAACCCACGAGCACGGGTATGGTACTGACAAACCTAGAAACATAATCGGGACGAACCGGGATTCGAACCCACAATCATAGGTTTCTGGCGTGCCCAAGGGAGGCAACTCTGCACAGCGAATCGCGGCGCCTTAGACGACTGGGCCACCCGTGCCCCCTATTTCTCAATAACTGCATGAGCATAAAAGTCATAATTTAAGGCTGTCAAAATTCGACCTAATGTAGCATGTAGAACACGGGATGGTGTTGGCAAAGGGCCGGGTTGCTTCGCAATACACTGTTCGGAATATAGATCTTGTCTACCCTTCAAAAAAGGAGGGGATCATGAAACATAAATGTTTATATCAAGTATTAGAACAAAGACAAGTGTTAACAACAAACATCCTTTACAAGAACGTTTATACAAGTAAAATATAACACCAAAATACATCCTATAGTTAGCACGTGCCTCACGCAGTAGCGCCACACAGAGTGTCATATCTGATTTTGACATTTTCAAGGAAGGTCGATTCATCTTATATAATTGATTCTGCTTATCATACAGTTGTGATTTACTTGATTTAATTCATTGTTTGTGTATGAAGTAGATGCGGCGCCTGAAACGCGCTGAGCGTCTCCGGGCTATTGGCATGCCGGAAACTGGCAGAAGTCAACGTGCAGAGGCCAATACGGTCAATGTTCCACAATATGTAATTAGCAGACTCTGGAACAGGTACCAACAAGCCCAAAATGTTGACGACTGCCCCGTTCAGGGTGTCCCAGTTCAGCGACAAGAGTACACCATCGATTGATCCGGACCAGGTTCTACGAAATCAAGCCCAAACGGCGAATGAAAGTGCTGCAAACGTTCATCAGGCTACTGGATTATGAGTTTCGGGTCAGACGATTAGAAATGGTCTTCATGCATCTCATCTCCAGGCTCAACGGCCACGTGTTGTGCCGCCCCTTACATAGCCTCACATTGCCAACAGACGTCATTGGTGTACACAACGTCGAAACTGGGGTAATCGTTGCTGGTCACGTGTCATGTTTTCAGATGAGTCCCGATTCACTTTACACTTGCTAGGCGCGGTCGTGTCTGAAGACGTCGAAATGAACGTCAAGCCAATATCAACCTGAGACCTCATGAGTGATTTGGCTGTGGATCGGTTATGGCGTGGGGTGGCATCACTGAACTGATTGAACTCCACTCCAAATTCATCTTCCCGAAGCAAGGGAGTTAACTGACTGTAAAAGTACAGTTTCCACCTTGTCGAACTAGGGTTTTCTAGAAATTGCTTGGCTTAGTTGTAGCGCCACCAGTGACTATTACGAGTTATGTCCCTTCAATGTCTCTCCTTTTGACCAATCCGATTCCACCTCTCATATCACTTGCATTTGCTTCAAACAAAACGGCGGCGCCCCGTGAAGACGATCTGATCGATAATCAAGATCTTTATTGCAATAAAACAGGTCTTACTTCGCAGTGTGCATCAAATCACATGAGAACCTTGGTTAAAAACATGAAAAGATTTGGAAAATATATGTTAAATATATGACGCTAAATTGACGGTACACATGCGTTGCAAATCTCTTTAATCGACCGAAATCTGCACGGCAGTTGACGAACCGGATGTCTGGTTCGTTACGCGATTTGATTGGACTATGCATAGACTCGTTAATCCAGCCAAAATATAACTCCATAATTCCAGCCTACTTCGGCAAGGGTGGAAACTGGACTTTATAGTCACTTAACTCCCTTTCCCCGGGAAGATGAATTATAACAGTTAGAACACACAAAATGTCCTGTGAAATTAAGAAGAAGGCTGACTGTGTCGAGGAAGGGTCACTGGACAGTACTGTCTGGACAAGAATACTGACATCCTCGGGTGTCCCGTTTGCAAGCGTGTGGGGCGACGTTTTGTCTTAGAGGACGACAACGCCCGTGCTTTTACCGTGCACGAATCGTCAATGCCCACCACCTGCAGCTCAACATCCATAGAATGCCACGACCAGCAATGACCACACTGAACACGTCCAGGACATGATAGGGAGACGTGTGCGTCAACGTCATAGCCCGCCGACCACGTTGGCTGACCTTGGCCAGGCGCTGCAAGAGGGTTGGGAAAGAGTCCCTCAAATCGCCATTGGGAGACTCATCCACAGTATGTCTCGTAGAGTGGATGAATGTTTGACAAATCGTGGCGGTATTTACGAACTACTGATCCAAAATTTCCCATCTTACCTCTATCGTCCTTCAAGATCGTTGACAGTCATAACATCTGCTGCTATACCTCACTACCGATTGTAATGTGTTCCCTATTCGTTTCTTATTATCACACAGCTGTTACTAGAAACTTATATCTCTTACAGTTTTGGAATTTTAAGTATTCTGTGATGTGATGGTACTGTGTTACTAAGTTAGTTAGACTGTATATAAGGGAACAAAAGCGTGCCTGTCGTATCTCTCACACATTTTATTACACCAAGACCAGCTTTCGTGTGAAGTTCACTCATCACCCCATTTCCATGACTATGCCCATCTCGCAAGCTTGACCATTGTCGCGGCTGGGTGACTAAACTATTATCACTGACTTTTGCTATCACCACTGTAATTTTGTATTTGACGCTGTCAACATATACTCTTCAAAAAAAAGAAACTTGACACTGACTTGAAATGTAAAATAATGCGATTGTTTCAAAATGGGACAAAGAATCCATAATTGAAACACTGTTTGAAGATCAATGTACACAATGTTCAAAACATTAATCGTGTCACCAAGACAGACACACGTACACGATACAGTTAATGTCACGGGTACAGAAAATGTCAGTATCGGTTGTGCCCGGCGCGTGCATCAATCACCGCTTGCCAACGACGACCCATGGATGCAATCAAGTTGTCAACAACACGCTGTTGGATGTGCTGCCATTCATGCTGAAGTGCATCAAGAAGCGCCGGAAGTGTTTGGGGCGGTGGATTCCTTCTGCGAACGCGTCGATCCAACTCGTCCCACAGATGCTCAATCGGGGACAAATCTGGTGACCGGGCTGGCCAAGGTAATGTCTGGGTGTTGTTGTGTTGTAAGAAGTCCTGACAAACACGTGCAATACGCGGTCGAGCGCTGTCCTGCTGGAACTGTCCGCAATGAACGTTGACGTGAGGAAGAACGTAAGGCTGTAGGATCAAGTCTCTGTAACGCACACCTGTCAATGCACCTGCCACATGCACGAGAGGCGTCCTACCACCGTGATGAATTCCGGCCCATACCATGACACTCCCGCGGCCAAATGGGGCAACCTGCTGCACACAGTTGGGGGCGTAACGTTCACCCCGACGTCTGTAGACACGTGCGCGCCCATCAGCACGTGTGAGTAGGAAACGGGACTCGTCAGTAAACAGTACATTTCTCCACCTTGCACGTGCCCATTTAACCCTCTGTTGGCACCAAAGCAGACGGTCCGCCAGATGACGTGGGGTCAATACATGACGTCGAACAGGTCTTCGTGAAAAAAGTCGAGCCTCCCTCAGTCTGTTGCGTACCGTTTGATCTGATATTCTGCGTACCCCAGGGATCTGTGTGGTTGTAGACGTGGCTGTGGTAGTGCGGTCTCGGAGGTGTCGCAGCCGGATGTATCGATCTTGTGCTTGGGTTGTCACCCTTGGTCTTCCTGACCTTGGTCTGTCGTCAACTCTGTTGGTGTTGTTGTATCGGGTCCACAGTGCGGAGATTGTCTGTCTGGATACGCCAAAGTGCCTGGCCACTTCTTGCCGAGTTGCTCCAGCTTGTAATCTCCCAATGGCGTTGTTCCGTTGAGCTGCATTCAGTCTTGGCATTCTGTCACCGCCTCTACTGCCGTTATAAGGACTGTATGAGCAGCCGTTGATGTGGATTTTTATACCCATTCAGCAGGGGGGCCTGCATGCCTAAATGCAGGATCCTGTGCTGCACGTTTTTTACAGGCGGTTGCGTTTGGATGAAGCTGTAAAATTGTTCCCCAAACGCTACGTTGATGTGCTTTGCATGTGTTTTCGGGAAGTATAGACACATCTTTCTGTTTGACTTATTTGGTTCTCATTTAATGTAATTATTTTAGATATTTGGCAAAAAGTGGTTTTACATCTATGTCAAGTTTCTTTTTTTGAAGAATATATTATTTACTGTCATTGAATATTGTAGTACTACCACTCTATTGTGCACTGCCATTGTAATTGGCGTGCAGTAATTTGTATTGATTTGTAAACTTAGTAAATTTTGTGATACATTTGTTTATTCTATACGACATGTTGGTTGGTTGTTGGTTTCACGCTAAATTCTTTGAGTACAGACTTCTGGGTTAACATATTGTTTCAATTTGGGAACTGGCATGTAACACTTCAGACTTTTCATACTCTCGGGAAATAAATAGTTCTAAGAAAACCGATAATTTAAATTTTTTAATTAACAACACACCTAAAATCGCCTCAACCATAACCTTTTGTTTGTTTGTTTGTTGTTTTAATGCAACACAACAAAATTCCAGCAGTATGACCTCGGTCTGGAAATAACAGCGTCTGGGTCAGACTACCCAGTGATTGATACCATGAGCGTCAATCTATGCGATTTGGGATACACTGACACGGACCAAGCAAGTCAGACAGCCTGACCACCCGATCCACCAATTCGCAATGGACCCCACGTGATCAGCAACTTCCGAAGCAGGGAGCTGATCGTCTTGATAAAATACTCGTAGTGTTGGTATGAATGTGGTTATATGAACATCTTAACGCCATCTGCCCAATAGAGAGCCACCTTAGCAGTATGGCCCAAGTAACTTTCACATTGACTTACAGTAACTGTAGCGCCAAGATGACAACTTGACTGTTGTAGTCGGAATCCTACGGAGAATTAATCATTGCTTACTAGAGCAGATTGGTTGGTAGATGCACTGTTTATGCCCATGCATGGTGTTGTGCTTTTAATCACTGGGTGTGAACACCGACATTTATGCATGGCTAGAGTTGACGTAAAATGATGTTTAACGAGCATGTATGTTAAACTGGGCATGGTATCTTAGTGGGCTAGGACTATAAAACCGGCATTAGTCCTGACGAATACAACCAGCTACAAGCACGCACGCACGCACGCACGCACGCACGCACGCACGCACACACACACACACACACACACGGGTTGTGCTCGCATGCGTGCGGCTTGTTATATACGTGCTAGTCCGGACTAATGACAGTTTTAAGGCAGTAATCCACTAAGATACCATGCCGTAGTTTAACATAAATGCTCCACTCTGGCACAGCATACTGACTCCGAACCGACTAATCCTGTTTTATCGAAGCCCATTTTTGGTGTCCCCCGCCGTGATATTGCTGGAATATGCTAAAAACGGCGTAAAACCATACTCACTCACTCACTCACTCACTCCAGACATCAAACAAGGTAGCAACAAGTACCGTCTGCTACCAGGAAAAGGAAGTCCATGGTTAGAGAGATTATGATGTTCAGGCACTTGAACTTGGCATCGTTACCTGTTGCGTTTCTTATACCTCCAAGTATATGCATACACTGGATCGTGTATATAACCTTATACTGTATAGTTGGGGATGGGGAAATTGGGAAAGACGTTAATTATGGGATACAGGGGACTATTTTGCCCCGTTGCCAACAAGGAAATAAATAATATAATATACTTCTTTAATGGGCCACCGCAACACAGGAAATGAAATAAAAACATATTTATTAATAAAAAAATACAGTTTGTTATTTCGGTATTTCAATAATCAGTGTTGTTCTGATACACATGGTGGATATTGGTTGTTGTCATAGTGGTGACATCTCTTGATTGTCGTGTGTCAAGCAGCATCAGTCTATCGGGTGTGATTCACAGTCCACAGTCGGCCTTCTCGTCCTGGTTGAGGTCGTCGGGGTGGACGCAGACATTGAGGGTGTTGGAGTAGACGGTAAGGTTGCCACAGTCTCGCTCCAGCTGTACGCCTTGCACACACTGTGTATACCTCTCGCAGTTGCGGAACACAGCCGCGGTCGCACATACTGGGGACGAGAAACAACCATTTCAGTATCATACAGAGTATCGTACCTTGTATTGTAGCGTGTAGTGTGACGTGTATCATATCGTGGATCGCATTGTGGATCGCATCGTGTATTGTATCGTGGATCGTACCCTGTATCGTACCGTGAATTGTATCGTGCCCTGTATGATATCGTGTATCGTGTCGTGGATCGAATCGTGTATCGTATCGTGTATTGTATCGTAGATCGTACCGTGAATTTACCGTGAATTGTATCGTGCCCTGTATGATATCGTGTATTGTATCGTGGATCGTACCCTGTATCGTACCGTGAATTGTATCGTGCCCTGTATGATATCGTGTATCGTATCGTGTATTGTACATTCTGGGGACGAGAAACATCCATTTCAATAACAGTGAGAGATTGAGTATGGTTTTACGCCGCTTTTAGCAATATTCAAGCAATATCACGGCGGGGGACACCAGAATTGGCTTCACACATTGTACCCATGAGGGGAATCGAACCCTGATCTTCGGCGTGACAAGCAAACCCTTTAACCACTAGGCTACCCCACAGCCTCGTGCTGCACAAAGGATAAGTTTTAAGAATTCACCTGTATCCATGTTAAGGGGGGCAGATCAAATGGTGGTAGAAATCAATAGGCGTGGGGATATGAATGGGTGATCGTTTAACCTTCTTGGATTCGAACACACCTGCAATACCCTCGGCTCCTTTCATATTTCCGCCTATACATGATGTATATGCTTCAACATGCCATGCGTCCTCTTTGTATTTGTAAGGTATATGCTATTCATAGGAAATGTTTCTAATATCGCTATGTGGAGAGTTCGTTCGTCCAAACAAGGAAAAAAACCATCATTATATTACGTTGAGTTTGTCATGGTTTCCATGGTTACCTCCGCGTAGGAGATCCCTGGACTGTAGGCAGTTGGTCAAGGCCACGTGTTCACAGTATTGTTTCTCCTGGTCAAAGAGCGTGCCCTGGGCGCAGTCCTGGGGGCCGTAGGCCAGACCGTTGAAATCACAAATAAGAAACTGCCTGCACCCCGTGTCCGGCATGACCACCAGCTGCCCGGCGCTGTTCACACAGTCAGTGTTATCTGGGAAATACAGGATTAGATATGTATGAAGGATGGATTGTGGCAGTAACTGCTGCATGTAACGTGACGAGTGCTACAACGGAAAAGAACGGCTAAAACTACATCAATGCCAAGGTTCTTCTTAGACCAGTGTAACGGCTGTAACTGCTCCGATATCACGGCTACCTCTATATCAATGCCATGGCTACAACTACACCGATATCACGGCTACCTCTATATCAATGCCATGGCTACAATTACACCGATATAACGGCTACCTCTATATCAATGCCATGGCTACAATTACACCGATATAACGGCTACCTCTATATCAATGTCATGGCTGCAACTACACCGATGTCACGGCTGCATCTCCACCAATGTTACGGCTGCATCTCCACCAATATTACGGCTGCATCTACACCAATGTTACGGCTGCATCTACACCGATGTTACGGCTGCGGCTGCATCTATACCAATGTTACGGCTGCATCTACACCGATGTCACGGCTACCCCTATATCAATGCCATGGCTACAACTACACCGATCTTACGGCTGCATCTCCACCAATGTTACGGCTGAATCTACACCGATGTACCGGCTGCATCTCCACCAATGTTACGGCTGCATCTCCACCAATGTTACGGCTGCATCTACACCAATGTTACGGCTGCATCTACACCGATGTTACGGCTGCGGCTGCATCTATACCAATGTTACGGCTGCATCTACACCGATGTTACGGCTGCATCTACACCAATGTTACGTTACGGCTGCATCTCCTACAATGTTACGGCTGCATCTACACCAATGTTACGGCTGCATCTACACCGATGTTACGGCTGCGGCTGCATCTATACCAATGTTACGGCTGCATCTACACCGATGTTACGGCTGAGGCTGCATCTATACCAATGTTACGGCTGCATCTACACCGATGTCACGGCTACTCCTATATCAATGCCATGGCTACAACTACACCGTGTGACGGCTGCATCTCCACCAATGTTACGGCTGCATCTCCACCAATGTTACGGCTGCATCTACACCGATGTAACGGCTGCGGCTGCATCTACATCGATGTTACGGCTGCATCTACACCAACATCACGGCTACCCCTATATCAATGCCATGGCTACAACTACACCGTGTGACGGCTGCATCTCCACCAATGTTACGGCTGCATCTACACCAATGTTACGGCTGCATCTCCACCAATGTTACGGCTGCATCTACACCGATGTTACGGCTGCGGCTGCATCTATACCAATGTTACGGCTGCATCTACACCGATGTTACGGCTGCATCTACACCGATGTTACGGCTGCGGCTGCATCTATACCAATGTTACGGCTGCATCTACACCGATGTTACGGCTGCATCTACACCGATGTTACGGCTGCATCTACACCGATGTTACGGCTGCGGCTGCATCTATACCAATGTTACGGCTGCATCTACACCGATGTTACGGCTGCGGCTGCATCTATACCAATGTTACGGCTGCATCTACACCGATGTTACGGCTGAGGCTGCATCTATACCAATGTTACGGCTGCATCTACACCGATGTCACGGCTACCCCTATATCAATGCCATGGCTACAACTACACCGTGTGACGGCTGCATCTCCACCAATGTTACGGCTGAATCTACACCGATGTAACGGCTGCGGCTGCATCTACATCGATGTTACGGCTGCATCTACACCAACATCACGGCTACCCCTATATCAATGCCATGGCTGCATCTACACCTATGTTACGGCTGCATCTCCACCAATGTTACGGCTGCATCTACACCGATGTTACGGCTGCGGCTGCATCTATACCAATGTTACGGCTGCATCTACACCGATGTTACGGCTGCATCTACACCGATGTTACGGCTGCGGCTGCATCTATACCAATGTTACGGCTGCATCTACACCGATGTTACGGCTGCATCTACACCGATGTTACGGCTGCATCTACACCGATGTTACGGCTGCGGCTGCATCTATACCAATGTTACGGCTGCATCTACACCGATGTTACGGCTGCGGCTGCATCTATACCAATGTTACGGCTGCATCTACACCGATGTTACGGCTGCGGCTGCATCTATACCAATGTTACGGCTGCATCTACACCGATGTTACGGCTGGGGCTGCGTCTATACCAATGTTACGGCTGCATCTATACCAATGTTACGGCTGCATCTCGACCAATGTTACGGCTGCATCTCCACCAATGTTACGGCTGCATCTCCACCAATGTTACGGCTGCATCTACACCGATGTAACGGCTGCGGCTGCATCTACATCGATGTTACGGCTGCATCTACACCAACATCACGGCTACCCCTATATCAATGCCATGGCTGCATCTACACCAATGTTACGGCTGCATCTCCACCAATGTTACGGCTGCATCTACACCGATGTACCGGCTGCGGCTGCATCTATACCAATGTTACGGCTGCATCTACACCAACATCACGGCTAACCGATGTAATAGCTCGAACTTCACCAATATCACAGCTACAACTTCACCAATGCAATGTCTACAACTACACCGATATCACGGCTATAACTAGACCGATATCTTGGCTCCAACTACACCAATATTACTGCTACAAACTACATCAATATTACTGCAACAACATCAATATTACTGCTACAATTACATCAATATTACTGCAACAACATCAATATTACTGCTACAACAATATCAACATTACTGCTACAACTACATCAATATCACGGCGACACTAACATCAATATTACTGCTACAACAATATCAACATTACTGCTACAACTACATCAATATCACGGCGACACTAACATCAATAATACTGCTACAACAATATCAATATTACTGCTACAACAACACCAATATCACGGCTACAACAACATCAATATTACTGCTACAACAACATCAATATTACTGCTACAACTACATCAATATTACTGCTACAACTACATCAATATTACTGATACAACTACATCAATACTACTGATACAACTACATCAATATTACTGATACAACTACATCAATATTACTGATACAACTACATCAATATTACTGATACAACTACATCAATATTACTGATACAACTACATCAATATTACTGATACAACTACATAAATATTACTGATACAACTACATCAATATTACTGATACAACTACATCAATATTACTTCTACAACAATATCAACATTACTGCTACAACTACATCAATATCACGGCTACAACAACATCAATATTACTGCTACAACAACATCAATATTACTGCTACAACTACATCAATATTACTGATACAACTACATCAATATTACTGATACAACTACATCAATACTACTGATACAACTACATCAATATTACTGATACAACTACATCAATATTACTGATACAACTACATCAATATTACTGATACAACTACATAAATATTACTGATACAACTACATCAATATTACTGATACAACTACATCAACATTACTGATACAACTACACCAATATTACTGCAACAACATCAATATTACTGCTACAACAATATCAATATTACTTTTACAACTACATCAATATCACGGCGACACTAACATCAATATTACTGCTACAACAATATCAATATTACTGCTACAACTACACCAATATCATGGCTACAACAACATCAATAATACTGCTACAACAATATCAACATTACTGCTACAACTACATCAATATCACGGCGACACTAACATCAATATTACTGCTACAACAATATCAACATTACTGCTACAACTACATCAATATCACGGCGACACTAACATCAATAATACTGCTACAACAATATCAATATTACTGCTACAACTACACCAATATCACGGCTACAACAACATCAATATTACTGCTACAACAACATCAATATTACTGATACAACTACATCAATATTACTGATACAACTACATCAATATTACTGATACAACTACATCAATATTACTGCTACAACTACATCAATATTACTGATACAACTACATCAATATTACTGATACAACTACATCAATATTACTGATACAACTACATCAATATTACTGATACAACTACATCAATACTACTGATACAACTACATCAATATTACTGATACAACTACATCAATATTAGTGATACAACTACATCAATATTACTGATACAACTACATCAATATTACTGCTACAACTACATCAATATTACTGATACAACTACATCAATACTACTGATACAACTACATCAATATTACTGATACAACTACATCAATATTACTGATACAACTACATCAATATTACTGATACAACTACATAAATATTACTGATACAACTACATCAATATTACTGATACAACTACATCAATATTACTGATACAACTACACCAATATTACTGCAACAACATCAATATTACTGCTACAACAATATCAATATTACTTTTACAACTACATCAATATCACGGCGACACTAACATCAATATTACTGCTACAACAATATCAATATTACTGCTACAACTACACCAATATCACGGCTACAACAACATCAATAATACTGCTACAACAATATCAACATTACTGCTACAACTACATCAATATCACGGCGACACTAACATCAATATTACTGCTACAACAATATCAACATTACTGCTACAACTACATCAATATCACGGCGACACTAACATCAATAATACTGCTACAACAATATCAATATTACTGCTACAACTACACCAATATCACGGCTACAACAACATCAATATTACTGCTACAACAACATCAATATTACTGATACAACTACATCAATATTACTGATACAACTACATCAATATTACTGATACAACTACATCAATATTACTGCTACAACTACATCAATATTACTGATACAACTACATCAATATTACTGATACAACTACATCAATATTACTGATACAACTACATCAATATTACTGATACAACTACATAAATATTACTGATACAAATACATCAATATTACTGCTACAACTACATCAATATTACTGATACAACTACATCAATATTACTGATACAACTACATCAATATTACTGATACAACTACATCAATATTACTGCTACAACAATATCAATATCACGGCTACAACTACACCGATGACACGGCTACAACTACATCAATGCCAAGGCTACAATGTCAAGGTTTCAGCTACATTCCTGTCACGGCTACTTTACCAAAAATTAACAGGAGACAACCTTGTTAACGTCTCACCGGAGCTATCACAAAACGCGAAACATTAGCGGCCGCGTAACGGCGTGAACCGTACGAACGTAACTGGCCCGGGTATGTATGTCCACTGTGCTATAAGTTTACATAAATGTCGTGTCATAACCATCTTTCCGAGAGCAAGGGAGTTAACTAACAATAAAAGTCCAGTTTCCCCACTTGCCGAACAATGCTGGAATTTCGTGGCTTGATGTAGCGCCACCAGTGGTTATTACGAGTTGTGTCCCTTCCATGACCCTCCTATTGACCAGTTAGATTCCACCTCTCATATCACTTGCATTTGCTTCTAACACAATGGCGGCGCCTAGTCAAGGCGATCTAATGGATATTCAAAAAATCTAATTAATATAATATAACACGGGTTTTACCTCGCAAAGTGCATTGAATCACTTGATCATCTTGATTAAAAACATGAAGAGATTTGGAAAATATCTGTCGACGCCCAGTTGATGGTGCATATGCTTTACGAACCCTGCAGTCGACGGAATCCTGCACGTTGAAATCCATGTTGTTTACGAAGCAGATGTCTAGTTCGTTTCGCAATTTTGATTGGACTATACCAGCCAAAATATAATTCCAATTCCAGCCTAGTTCGGCAAGTGTGGAAACTGGACTTTTATAATCAGATAACTCCCTTGCCTCGGGAGGATGAATTAAAACAGTTAGAACACACAGAATGTCCAACGAAATTAAGAAGAAAGCTGACTTCTATCAAATAACTGTAAATCTGTCCAGTGTGTCACATATTGCAGCATGTTGTGACATAAACATTTTTTACGAAATCTACATTAATTTTCTTTGTGATCAAAATTCAATGATGATGTAATCGGCAACAAAACGGAAATTTCTTGAAAAGTTCACTTTACAATTTTTGTAGGTAATATTCCTTATCAGCGGAATGGCTTGTCTTTTATTTATAAGTATTAGCACACATGCAAGTATCTTCATTAATTAAACACCGCGTTATTTCGTGATTCTGATTCTGGCGAGGACTATAATCACAGTTACACCGCACATCTGTCAGAACATAATGTGTATTAATGATAACAAAGACTGTTATTAGTTTATTCGGCCTAGGTTATAATTCAGTTATAGATACAACTACATATTTACAAACCTTCTCCGAAGTAGTAGGTACTGGTTTGTCCATTGACAACTCCAACACAGCCGACGAGGAGAAGGAACGCCACCATGGACATCTTTGAAAATCGCAGACAAAAATGAGACTGACTTTATAAAAGTCCCGTGAAAATCTAAAGGTTAAACAACCAAGCGTCGTCGTCGTTAATTAATATAGGGAGGAGAACTGCGTCCTAACGCCCATTGAACAAACGCTCCACTTGTTCCTCTCAAGATCAACACCAGTATGGCAACTTCTTTGCATACTTTTTTTCAATTAATAAAGCTGAGGGGGGACGTTGGTTGTGGGAATGGGAGGGAATGCGATGTCGCGAGACGCTGTCAGTGCCAGCGGTAGCCGACAGCGTTCACATCGGTATGTTCCTCGTGTGGGGATCTTTGATCAAATATCCCCGGTTTTCCCGGCAATGTAACAACGGATTGAGAGTTCACAAAGAGTTCACTTCTCGGGGTTGTCTTAAAGGCGCTGACATCTAGTTATTGAAGTCAAATTACCTTTCTGGGGGTTTGGGGACCTTTTTGAAAAATAGATTTGATCTATAAAATATTTGAAAAAATAATTATGCCACAAGCTTTATTACAATATAGATCTTGGTTATCAATCAGATCGTCTTTCCGGAGCCCCCATTTTGTTTGAAGAAAATACAAGTGACATGAGAAGTGGAATCTGATTGGGCAATAGAGAGGACATAGAAGGGACATAACTCGTTATAGGCACTGGTAGCGCTACGACCGAGCCTACCATTCTGCGTATCTCCTCTAATCATAAGCCCCCTCTTGGCAGGACCCTTAATCCATGGCGCTAATAAAAAAAAATCAATACGTACAATAATGTACATACGTCTGGCGACGTCAGAAGGTGTTAATCTATTCATGCCAATTAACATGTACATGTACGCGGGTCCTTCAGTCCCAGTGGGGCGGTAGGGTAGCCTAGTGGTTAAAGCGTTCGCTCGTCTCGCCGAAGGCCGGGTTCGATTTCCCACATGGGTACAATGTGTGAAGCCTATTTCTTGTGTTCCCCCGCCGTGATATTGCTTGAATGTTGCTAAAAGCGGCATAAAACCGTACGCACTCACTATCCGAACAATGGACGCCCAGATAGCCAGGTTTCCGGAGTAACAGGCTTTCTCTGCTCTGCTACAGACACAGGCTCACTTTAATCAGCGTACATTTCTTCTGTTTGCCGGAAGTCAACTTGCTCACACTCGCTGTTTTGTAACAAACCCAAATCACAAGGTCAAAGAGCTGAAGGCATGATGGGGATGAAAAGGGCTTAGTTCGAACCGCCATGTCGGACCTGCAAGTTGAGATTTAGTCAGGGGAGGTAACACGTACATGGCTGATCCACTCACCCAGCAAGTCATGTCAAGCAAATAGGCTGAGATGAGACTGCAAACCAACAAAAAATGCAGAATAAATACTTGGATCTGTAGATTCGGAGTTAATTGCCTTAAACCCAGTTTACTGTCGTCTCCGATTTCCCCAACGGCATGTGTTTTAATCTCTGCATTCTGCTGATGTTAAGCCGAAAACATTCCTCTCACCAATGGAGACTTGATGACACCACGTTATGGCGGGAACCAGCACGTGAGACGAGTGAGACACGCCTTCACCCCTGCCCATCACACTGACGTCATCATGGTATTCACATGGGACAGTGTCTAATTAATCTACCGTATAATACGGTTCATATTTGGAGGGTTGGAAAAGAGCTTCTACTGTTTTCAAGAGGTTTTTAAGAAACAAATATTCACCCTAAGCTGATTTATCATTATTATTTCTTTCTTTAATATTATTATTATTGGTTGGCTTTAACGCCGCTTTTAACAGTATTCCAGTTATGTCACGGCGTGTCAGCTTAATGTGGAAGGAAAGCCCGAAGTGATGCAGGTCTCAAACGTTTACCACATTGGTGAAACCCACGAGCACGGGTATGGTGCTGACAAACCTAGAAACATAATCGGGGCGAACCAGGATTCGAACCCACAATCATCGGTTTCGCGACGAATCGCGGCGCCTTAGACGACTACGCCGCTTTAAGCAACATTCCAGCAATATCACGGCGGGGGACACCAGAAATAGGCTTCACACATTGTACCCACGTGGCCAGCCCCTTCACAAACTGTTGACGTACTTTTTACGTTAGTTCCGCATTGACAAGGCAAAATAATTACAGATAGTCATTTATGGAGTTTATATCGCTTCTTGCCGTTTTTCATTCTCTTGAAAATGTTTCGTTATAAACTGTAAATGTCTTATTTAAAGGGGCACTGATCTAAACCAATTCCCCGGGACTGGTTGTTGCCTTTGTTATTGTTTTTTCCCAGTGAGTACCCGGATGTATAGCAGAAATCTAGACTAGTTCGCGACCTCTGCTGCGCCATTCGTAAGCGCATTAGTCACTTTTATGGGTAGTAATAAGGGCGTATGGTTACATTGATCAACAAAATGAAATACAGTTTTCAAGGTAATAAGGAAATGGACGTATTATGTATATTTTACAAAATGGTCAATGGGCTAACTCCTAAATATCTATCTTTATGGGTCCCACCTAATATATCCAGCATAACTGGATATAACCTTCGTACTTCTAATGACTTCCAGACCAGTGCAGGACGCTTATCCCAGTATAATCGATCTTTTTTGCCATCTGTTATACAAGCTTGGAATGCACTTGATATTAATATTAGAAATGTAGATTCCTTATCTCGGTTTAAGCAATTTCTAGAGAATATAAGCTTACTGCAAATTTTACATCGTTTGCTAGTTATGGCCAGCGGCAATGTCAAGTGATTTTATCTAGACTTAGGCTAGGTTGTAGTGATTTAAAATCACATTTATTTGACAGATTTCTGATTGATAATCCCATCTGTCCATGTGGCCTAAATAGAGAAGATGCTTTCCACTTTTTTCTATCTTGTCCACGCTATGCCAAGTTTAGAATTGATAAATACTTTTTTGTTAACCAGCTCAGCATACATACTATACTCCACGGCAATGAAGATTCATCTTCCTCAGACAATGAATACATTATAAAATCAGTTCACAATTACATCATTGAAACAAACCGCTTTACGTAAGTTTTGTGTCAACTTAAGAATATAAAATGCATTTGGTATCTTGCTTTCCATTTTATTTCATGTTGTGTTACTCATTAATGTCTGCTCTATAGACTTCATTACAATTTACATGTATGATGTACAATATTAGGAGAAGCATTAATATAGGCCTTTTTGGCCTGTTTGCTAATCCTTTTTCCATTTTGTAATGCTATTTAATGTACAATCTGAACATTAATGGAAATAAAATACTGTTTAAATCAAATGGACGTATCTTTGTGGGTAGCATCGGTAATGGTGACGAAGTTTTGATAAGTCGCTTGGTCATTTTGCGATTTTCGTTTACACTATTTTGACTTGCAACACAAAGTAAATAATTCACCTGAGAATTGTTTTTTTTATAGTGTGTATATTTTCTTACTCTCGAAATGTGTAACATTTTCAAATTTATTAAACGCCTAAATATTCACTTTTTTTACAAAGTGACTGAAAAACATTTCCATCTGTATTATTATGATAACGAATTCTAAACATTTTGATGTTTAATGTCATCACCAAGAGACTGAAAATGTTACTTTGAAAAGTACATTTCTATGTTGTTTGGCTTCTAATCCTACATAATAATCTGTTGTGATGTTTTTAGGCCCTTTTGATCGTCTTAATCGATTTTAGTCAATCTGGACAGATTTTTCAGTCAAAATGACTTAAATATTTACACATTTTATAAATTGCCTGAGAGAATCACATTTTACAAATTGACGGTAATATATACACGCTTACAAAGGAAAAGACTTGTGAAAACAAAGTCTATCGCGCATTGAAGAATTTCCCAACCAAGACGTAGAGGAACAAGAACGAATCGGTTCAATGCTATAGCAAATGAAGGAAAACAAAATGCAAATACCATAATTACAACCTACCAAATTTATGTGTATAATTTTAGGCAGCTTCCTTGTTCGAGTATGTATCCGTGATTATCCATACAAAGGAACACTATCCCACTCGTCTGCAGCTGTACAAAGAAACTTATTCGATGTCACGTGTCTCTGTAACCATCAAATATTTTAAAAGATATATATCGTTTCGGGATATTATAACCCGTGTTCGTTTCTCAACTGATCACTTAGATTGTTTCAGGTGTTTCACATAGATGTCAAGTCTCAAGGGTCGGCTGTCAAAGCCCACGTGACACGGTTCCTAAAAAAAACATTGAGTGATAGATAACAATGAGCAATCAATCAACGTATTATCAGTTAACCCTTTGAACAAAGTATGTTGTTTTTACATCGGCAGTTCACGCCATAATATGAGTGTATTCCCTTTGTTATAGTAAACCTAGACATGTAAACACTCACTTTTGACATATTCATTGTGCAAGATAACAGTGATTAATCAATCAACGTATTTTCTGTTAATCCTTTGATGACTAGGGACGATCCGTTGATTAACAAAAAAAGTAAATCAACTGATCATTCACATCTTGCTGGGCTGCCACGTGCATATTACATAACACACATTTCACCTCACTTCAAACCTGGATTTAGATTGAATACTTACCCCAGACACAATATATGCCAAATGGGAACCTTCGTCAGGTAATCTAAGTGGTGCTACCACTAATTGTACCTGTAATAAATTCATTAACTGAGCATCAAGTGAATGACGACAAATACACAAGTGTAGGGTTATACCAGAAAACGTGGATGACAACACGAGAGTAGTAATCGTATTATCGACGCAATCCGGAATCCGAAAATGCTTTCACTGCAGGGATACTTTTTTTATTATTAAACT